>NC_134703.1:204220316-204340316 GCF_043290135.1 Rhipicephalus microplus | reverse complement strand
AGCTTTGGAGAAATATTCTGACGGTAGTGGGAGTGCAGAACGACTGTCTCCGTGGCGCTATTGGCTTGCGCAATCGGCTGTTAACCGAAAGTTTGGATGTTCGAACCCTCCCGGGGGCGGTGTTTCGCTTTTTTTCTTTGCGTTGATAGCTCTGGAGAAATGTTCTTACCGTGGTGCGAGTGGGGCACGACTGTCTCAGTGGCGCTATTGGCTAGCGCAATCGGCTGTTAACCGAAAGGTTTGATGTTCGAACCCTCCCGGGAGAGATGTGTCGCTTTTTTCTTTGCGCTGACAGCTATGGAGAAATGTTTCTACGGTGGTGACAGTGGAGAACGACTGTCTCCGTGGCGCATTTGGCTAGCGCGATCGGCTGTTTTCCGAAAGGTTTGAGGTTGGAGCCCTCCCGGGAGCGGCGTGTCGCTTTTTTCTTTGCGCTTACAGCTATAGAGAAATGTTCCGACAGTGGTGAGAGTGAAGCAAGACTGTCTCCGTGCGCAATTGACTAGCGCGATCGGCTGTTAACCGAAAGGTTGGAGGTTTGAGCCCTCCCGGGAGCGGAGTGTCGCTTTTTTTCTTTGCGCTGATAGCTTTGGAGAAAAGTTCTGACGGTGGTGAGAGTGGAGCACGACTATCTCAGTGGCGTAATTGGCTAGCGCGATCTGCTGTTAACCGAAAGGTTGGAGGTTTGAGCCCTCCCGGGACCGGTGTGTCGTTTTTTTTTATTTGCGCTGATAGCTTTGGAGAAATGTTCTGACGGTTGTGAGAATGGAGCACGACTATCTCCGTGGTGCAATTGGCTAGCGCGATCGGCTGCTAACCTAAAGGTTGGAGGTTCGAGCCCTCCCGGGATCGGTGTGTCGCTTTTTTTCTTTGCACAGATACCTTTGAGGAATGTTATGACCGTGGTGAGAGTAGAGCACGACTATCTCCATGGCGCAATTGGCTAGCGCGATCGGCTGTTAACCAAAACGTTGGAGGTTCGAGCCCTCCCGGGGGCGGTGTGTCGCTTTTTTTTCTTTCTGCTGATAGCTTTGGAGAAATGTTCTGACGGTAGTGGGAGTGCAGCACGACTGTCTCCGTGGCGCTATTGGCTAGCGCAATCGGCTGTTAACCAAGAGGTTGGATGTTCGAACCCTCCCGGGAGAGATGTGTCGCTTTTTTCTTTGCGCTGACAGCTATGGAGAAATGTTCTGATGGTGGTGAGAGTGAAGCTCGACTGCCTCCGTGGCGCGATTGGCAAGCGCAATCGGCTGTTAACCAAAACGTTGGAGGTTCAAGCCCTATTGAGAGCGGTGTGTCTCTTTTTTTTCTTCGCACTGATAGCTTTGGAGAAATGTTCTGACCGTGGTGAGAGTGGAGCACGACTGTGTTCGTGGCGCTATTGGCTAGCGCGATCAGCTGTTAACCGAAAGGTTGGAAGTTCGAGCCCTCCAATGAGTGGTGTGTTGCTTTTTTTCTTCGCGCTTATAGCTTTGGAGAAATGTTCTGACGGTGATGAGGATGGAGCACGACTATCTCCGTGGCGTAATTGGCTAGCGCGATCTGCTGTTAACCGAAAGGTTGGAGGTTCGAGCCCTCCCGGGACCGGTGTGTCGTTTTTTTTATTTGCGCTGATAGCTCTGGAGAAATGTTCTGACCGTGGTGCGAATGGGGCATGACTGTCTCAGTAGCGCTATTGGCTAGCGCAATCGGATGTTAACCGAAAGATTGGATGTTCGAACCCTCCTGGGAGAGATGTGTCGCTTTTCTCTTTGCGCTGACAGCTGTGGAGAAATGTTTCGACGGTGGTGACAGTGGAGAACGACTGTCTCCGTGGCGCATTTGGCTAGCGCGATCGGCTGTTTTCCGAAAGGTTGGAGGTTGGAGCCCTCCCGGGAGCGGCGTGTCGCTTTTTTCTTTGCGCTGACAGCTATAGAGAAACGTTCCGACAGTGGTGAGAGTGGAGCAAGACTGTCTCCGTGCGCAATTGACTAGCGCGATCGGCTGTTAACCGAAAGGTTGGAGGTTTGAGCCCTCCCGGGAGTGGAGTGTCGCTTTTTTTCTTTGCGCTGATAGCTTTGGAGAAAAGTTCTGACGGTAGTGAGAGTGGAGCACGACTATCTCCGGGGTGCAATTGCCTAGCGCGTTCAGCTGTTAACCAAAAGGTTGGAGGTTCCAGCCCTCCTGAGAGCGGTTTGTCTCTTTTTTCTTTGCGCTGATAGCTTTGTAGAAATGTTCTGACGGTTGTGAGAATAGAGCACGACTGTCTCCGTGACGCAATGGGCTAGCGCAATCGGCTGCTAACCGAAAGGTTGGAGGTTCGAGCCCTCCCGGGATCGGTGTGTCGCTTTTTTTCTTTGCACAGATACCTTTGAGAAATGTTATGACCGTGGTGAGAGTAGAGCACGACTATCTCCATGGCGCAATTGGGAGAGCACGACTATCTCCATGGCGCAATTGGCTAGCGCGATCGGCTGTTAACCAAAACGTTGGAGGTTCGAGCTCTCCTGGGGGCGGTGTGTCGCTTTTTTTTCTTTGTGCTGATAGCTTTGGAGAAATGTTCTGACGGTAGTGGGACTGCAGCACGACTGTCTCCGTGGCGCTATTGGCTAGCGCAATCGGCTGTTAACCGAAAGTTTGGATGTTCGAACCCTCCCGGGGGCGGTGTTTCGCTTTTTTTTCTTTGCGTTGATAGCTCTGGAGAAATGTTCGGACCGTGGTGCGAGTGGGGCACGACTGTCTCAGTGGCGCTATTGGCTAGCGCAATCGGCTGTTAACCGAAAGGTTGGATGTTCGAACCCTCCCGGGAGAGATGTGTCGCTTTTTTCTTTGCGCTGACAGCTATGGAGAAATGTTTCAACGGTGGTGACAGTGGAGAAAGACTGTCTCCGTGGCGCATTTGGCTAGCGCGATCGGCTGTTTTCCGAAAGGTTTGAGGTTGGAGCTCTCCCGGGAGCGGCGTGTCGCTTTTTTCTTTGCGCTGACAGCTACGGAGAAATGTTCTGACGGTGGTGAGAGTGGAGCACGACTATCTCCGTGGCGTAATTGGCTAGCGCGATCTGCTGTTAACCGAAAGGTTGGAGGTTCGAGCCCTCCCGGGACCGGTGTGTCATTTTTTTTATTTGCACTGATAGCTTGGGAGAAATGTTCTGACGGTGGTGAGAATGGAGCACGACTGTCTCCGTGGCGCTATTGGCTAGCGCAATCGGCTGTTAACCAAAAGGTTGGATGTTCGAACCCTCCCGGGAGAGATGTGTCGCTTTTTTCTTTGCGCTGACAGCTATGGAGAAATGTTCCGATGGTGGTGAGAGTGAAGCTCGACTGCCTCCGTGGCGCGATTGGCAAGCGCAATCGGCTGTTAACCAAAACGTTGGAGGTTCAAGCCCTATTGAGAGCGGTGTGTCTCTTTTTTTTCTTCGCACTGATAGCTTTGGAAAAATGTTCTGACCATGGTGAGAGTGGAGCACGACTGTGTCCGTGGCGCTATTGGCTAGCACGATCGGCTGCTAACCTAAAGGTTGGAGGTTCGAGCCCTCCCGGGATCGGTGTGTCGCTTTTTTTCTTTGCACAGATACCTTTGAGGAATGTTATGACCGTGGTGAGAGTAGAGCACGACTATCTCCATGGCGCAATTGGCTAGCGCGATCGGCTGTTAACCAAAACGTTGGAGGTTCGAGCCCTCTCGGGGGCGGTGTGTCGCTTTTTTTTCTTTCTGCTGATAGCTTTGGAGAAATGTTCTGACGGTAGTGGGAGTGCAGCACGACTGTCTCCGTGGCGCTATTGGCTAGCGCAATCGGCTGTTAACCAAGAGGTTGGATGTTCGAACCCTCCCGGGAGAGATGTGTCGCTTTTTCTTTGCGCTGACAGCTATGGAGAAATGTTCCGATGGTGGTGAGAGTGAAGCTCGACTGCCTCCGTGGCGCGATTGGCAAGCGCAATCGGCTGTTAACCAAAACGTTGAAGGTTCAAGCCCTATTGAGAGCGGTGTGTCTCTTTTTTTTTCGCACTGATAGCTTTGGAGGAATGTTCTGACCGTGGTGAGAGTGGAGCACGACTGTGTTCGTGGCGCTATTGGCTAGCGCGATCAGCTGTTAACCGAAAGTTTGGAAGTTCGAGCCCTCCAATGAGTGGTGTGTTGCTTTTTTTCTTCGCGCTTATAGCTTTGGAGAAATGTTCTGACGGTGATGAGGATGGAGCACGACTATCTCCGTGGCGTAATTGGCTAGCGCGATCTGCTGTTAACCGAAAGGTTGGAGGTTCGAGCCCTCCCGGGACCGGTGTGTCGTTTTTTTTTATTTGCGCTGATAGCTCTGGAGAAATGTTCTGACCGTGGTGCGAGTGGGGCACGACTGTCTCAGTGGCGCTATTGGCTAGCGCAATCGGATGTTAACCGAAAGATTGGATGTTCGAACCCTCCTGGGAGAGATGTGTCGCTTTTCTCTTTGCGCTGACAGCTATGGAGAAATGTTTCGACGGTGGTGACAGTGGAGAACGACTGTCTCCGTGGCGCATTTGGCTAGCGCGATCGGCTGTTTTCCGAAAGGTTGGAGGTTGGAGCCCTCCCGGGAGCGGCGTGTCGCTTTTTTCTTTGCGCTGACAGCTATGGAGAAACGTTCCGACAGTGGTGAGAGTGGAGCAAGACTGTCTCCGTGCGCAATTGACTAGCGCGATCGGCTGTTAACCGAAAGGTTGGAGGTTTGAGCCCTCCCGGGAGCGGAGTGTCGCTTTTTTTCTTTGCGCTGATAGCTTTGGAGAAAAGTTCTGACGGTGGTGAGAGTGGAGCACGACTATCTCCGGGGTGCAATTGCCTAGCGCGTTCAGCTGTTAACCAAAAGGTTGGAGGTTCGAGCCCTCCCGAGAGCGGTGTGTCTCTTTTTTCTTTGCGCTGATAGCTTTGTAGAAATGTTCTGACGGGTGTGAGAATAGAGCACGACTGTCTCCGTGACGCAATGGGCTAGCGCAATCGGCTGCTAACCGAAAGGTTGGAGGTTCGAGCCCTCCCGGGAACGGTGTGTCGCTTTTTTTCTTTGCACAGATACCTTTGAGAAATGTTATGACCGTGGTGAGAGTAGAGCACGACTATCTCCATGGCGCAATTGGGAGAGCACGACTATCTCCATGGCGCAATTGGCTAGCGCGATCGGCTGTTAACCAAAACGTTGGAGGTTCGAGCCCTCCTGGGGGCGGTGTGTCGCTTTTTTTTCTTTGTGCTGATAGCTTTGGAGAAATGTTCTGACGGTAGTGGGAGTGCAGCACGACTGTCTCCGTGGCGCTATTGGCTAGCGCAATCGGCTGTTAGCCGAAAGTTTGGATGTTCTAACCCTCCCGGGGGCGGTGTTTCGCTTTTTTTTCTTTGCGTTGATAGCTCTGGAGAAATGTTCGGACCGTGGTGCGAGTGGGGCACGACTGTCTCAGTGGCGCGATTGGCTAGCGCAATCGGCTGTTAACCGAAAGGTTGGATGTTCGAACCCTCCCGGGAGAGATGTGTCGCTTTTTTCTTTGCGCTGACAGCTATGGAGAAATGTTTCGACGGGGGTGACAGTGGAGAACGACTGTCTCCGTGGCGCATTTGGCTAGCGCGATCGGCTGTTTTCCGAAAGGTTTGAGGTTGGAGCCCTCCCGGGAGCGGCGTGTCGCTTTTTTCTTTGCGCTGACAGTTATGGAGAAATGTTCTGACGGTGGTGAGAGTGGAGCACGACTATCTCCGTGGCGTAATTGGCTAGCGCGATCTGCTGTTAACCGAAAGGTTGGAGGTTCGAGCCCTCCCGGGACCGGTGTGTCGTTTTTTTTATTTGCACTGATAGCTTGGGAGAAATGTTCTGACGGTGGTGAGAATGGAGCACGACTGTCTCCGTGGCGCTATTGGCTAGCGCAATCGGCTGTTAACCAAAAGGTTGGATGTTCGAACCCTCCCGGGAGAGATGTGTCGCTTTTTTCATTGCGCTGACAGCTATGGAGAAATGTTCCGATGGTGGTGAGAGTGAAGCTCGACTGCCTCCGTGGCGCGATTGGCAAGCGCAATCGGCTGTTAACCAAAACGTTGGAGGTTCAAGCCCTATTGAGAGCGGTGTGTCTCTTTTTTTTCTTCGCACTGATAGCTTTGGAGAAATGTTCTGACCATGGTGAGAGTGGAGCACGACTGTGTCCGCGGCGCTATTGGCTAGCGCGATCAGCTGTTAACCGAAAGGTTGGAAGTTCAAGCCCTCCAATCAGTGGTGTGTTGCTTTTTTTCTTCGCGCTGATAGCTTTGGAGAAATGTTCTGACGGTGGTGTGGATGGAGCACGACTATCTCCGTGGCGTAATTGGCTAGCGCGATCTGCTGTTAACCAAAACGTTGGAGGTTCGAGCCCTCTCGGGGGCGGTGTGTCGCTTTTTTTTCTTTCTGCTGATAGCTTTGGAGAAATGTTCTGACGGTAGTGGGAGTGCAGCACGACTGTCTCCGTGGCGCTATTGGCTAGCGCAATCGGCTGTTAACCAAGAGGTTGGATGTTCGAACCCTCCCGGGAGAGATGTGTCGCTTTTTTCTTTGCGCTGACAGCTATGGAGAAATGTTCCGATGGTGGTGAGAGTGAAGCTCGACTGCCTCCGTGGCGCGATTGGCAAGCGCAATCGGCTGTTAACCAAAACGTTGAAGGTTCAAGCCCTATTGAGAGCGGTGTGTCTCTTTTTTTTTCGCACTGATAGCTTTGGAGGAATGTTCTGACCGTGGTGAGAGTGGAGCACGACTGTGTTCGTGGCGCTATTGGCTAGCGCGATCAGCTGTTAACCGAAAGTTTGGAAGTTCGAGCCCTCCAATGAGTGGTGTGTTGCTTTTTTTCTTCGCGCTTATAGCTTTGGAGAAATGTTCTGACGGTGATGAGGATGGAGCACGACTATCTCCGTGGCGTAATTGGCTAGCGCGATCTGCTGTTAACCGAAAGGTTGGAGGTTCGAGCCCTCCCGGGACCGGTGTGTCGTTTTTTTTTATTTGCGCTGATAGCTCTGGAGAAATGTTCTGACCGTGGTGCGAGTGAGGCACGACTGTCTCAGTGGCGCTATTGGCTAGCGCAATCGGATGTTAACCGAAAGATTATGTTCGAACCCTCCTGGGAGAGATGTGTCGCTTTTCTCTTTGCGCTGACAGCTATGGAGAAATGTTTCGACGGTGGTGACAGTGGAGAACGACTGTCTCCGTGGCGCATTTGGCTAGCGCGATCGGCTGTTTTCCGAAAGGTTGGAGGTTGGAGCCCTCCCGGGAGCGGCGTGTCGCTTTTTTCTTTGCGCTGACAGCTATGGAGAAACGTTCCGACAGTGGTGAGAGTGGAGCAAGACTGTCTCCGTGCGCAATTGACTAGCGCGATCGGCTGTTAACCGAAAGGTTGGAGGTTTGAGCCCTCCCGGGAGCGGAGTGTCGCTTTTTTCTTTGCGCTGATAGCTTTGGAGAAAAGTTCTGACGGTGGTGAGAGTGGAGCACGACTATCTCCGGGGTGCAATTGCCTAGCGCGTTCAGCTGTTAACCAAAAGGTTGGAGGTTCGAGCCCTCCCGAGAGCGGTGTGTCTCTTTTTTCTTTGCGCTGATAGCTTTGTAGAAATGTTCTGACGGTTGTGAGAATAGAGCACGACTGTCTCCGTGACGCAATGGGCTAGCGCAATCGGCTGCTAACCGAAAGGTTGGACGTTCGAGCCCTCCCGGGAACGGTGTGTCGCTTTTTTTCTTTGCACAGATACCTTTGAGAAATGTTATGACCGTGGTGAGAGTAGAGCACGACTATCTCCATGGCGCAATTGGGAGAGCACGGCTATCTCCATGGCGCAATTGGCTAGCGCGATCGGCTGTTAACCAAAACGTTGGAGGTTCGAGCCCTCCTGGGGGCGGTGTGTCGCTTTTTTTTCTTTGTGCTGATAGCTTTGGAGAAATGTTCTGACTGTAGTGGGAGTGCAGCACGACTGTCTCCGTGGCGCTATTGGCTAGCGCAATCGGCTGTTAGCCGAAAGTTTGGATGTTCTAACCCTCCCGGGGGCGGTGTTTCGCTTTTTTTCTTTGCGTTGATAGCTCTGGAGAAATGTTCGGACCGTGGTGCGAGTGGGGCACGACTGTCTCAGTGGCGCGATTGGCTAGCGCAATCGGCTGTTAACCGAAAGGTTGGATGTTCGAACCCTCCCGGGAGAGATGTGTCGCTTTTTTCTTTGCGCTGA
This sequence comes from Rhipicephalus microplus, assembly GCF_043290135.1. Lineage (NCBI taxonomy): Eukaryota > Metazoa > Arthropoda > Arachnida > Ixodida > Ixodidae > Rhipicephalus > Rhipicephalus microplus. The sequence goes on along the minus strand of NC_134703.1, from coordinate 204,332,161 downwards.
CAGCTATGGAGAAATGTTTCGACGGTGGTGACAGTGGAGAACGACTGTCTCCGTGGCGCATTTGGCTAGCGCGATCGGCTGTTTTCCGAAAGGTTTGAGGTTGGAGCCCTCCCGGGAGCGGCGTGTCGCTTTTTTCTTTGCGCTGACATTTATGGAGAAATATTCTGACGGTGGTGAGAGTGGAGCACGACTATCTCCGTGGCGTAATTGGCTAGCGCGATCTGCTGTTAACCGAAAGGTTGGAGGTTCGAGCCCTCCCGGGACCGGTGTGTCGTTTTTTTTATTTGCACTGATAGCTTGGGAGAAATGTTCTGACGGTGGTGAGAATGGAGCACGACTGTCTCCGTGGCGCTATTGGCTAGCGCAATCGGCTGTTAACCAAAAGGTTGGATGTTCGAACCCTCCCGGGAGAGATGTGTCGCTTTTTTCTTTGCGCAGACAGCTATGGAGAAATGTTCCGATGGTGGTGAGAGTGAAGCTCGACTGCCTCCGTGGCGCGATTGGCAAGCGCAATCGGCTGTTAACCAAAACGTTGGAGGTTCAAGCCCTATTGAGAGCGGTGTGTCTCTTTTTTTTTCTTCGCACTGATAGCTTTGGAGAAATGTTCTGACCATGGTGAGAGTGGAGCACGACTGTGTCCGTGGCGCTATTGGCTAGCGCGATCAGCTGTTAACCGAAAGGTTGGAAGTTCAAGCCCTCCAATCAGTGGTGTGTTGCTTTTTTTCTTCGCGCTGATAGCTTTGGAGAAATGTTCTGACGGTGGTGTGGATGGAGCACGACTATCTCCGTGGCGTAATTGGCTAGCGCGATCTGCTCTTAACCGAAAGGTTGGAAGTTCGAGCCCTCCAATGAGTGGTGTGTTGCTTTTTTTCTTCGTGCTTATAGCTTTGGAGAAATGTTCTGACGGTGATGAGGATGGAGCACGACTATCTCCATGGCGTAATTGGCTAGCGCGATCTGCTGTTAACCGAAAGGTTGGAGGTTCGAGCCCTCCCGGGACCGGTGTGTCGTTTTTTTTATTTGCGCTGATAGCTCTTGAGAAATGTTCTGACCGTGGTGCGAGTGGGGCACGACTGTCTCAGTGGCGCTATTGGCTAGCGCAATCGGATGTTAACCGAAAGATTGGATGTTCGAACCCTCCCGGGAGAGATGTGTCGCTTTTTTCTTTGCGCTGACAGCTATGGAGAAATGTTCCGATGGTGGTGAGAGTGAAGCTCGACTGCCTCCGTGGCGCGATTGGCAAGCGCAATCGGCTGTTAACCAAAACGTTGGAAGTTCAAGCCCTATCGAGAGCGGTGTGTCTCTTTTTTTTTCTTCACACTGATAGCTTTGGAGAAATGTTCTGACCGTGGTGAGAGTGGAGCACGACTGTGTCCGTGGCGCTATTGGCTAGCGCGAGTGGCTGTTAACCGAAAGGTTGGAGGTTCGAGCCCTCCAATGAGTGGTGTGTCGCTTTTTTTCTTTGCGCTGATAGCTTTGGAGAAATGTTTCGACGGTGGTGACAGTGGAGAACGACTGTCTCCGTGGCGCATTTGGCTAGCGCGATCGGCTGTTTTCCGAAAGGTTGGAGGTTGGAGCCCTCCCGGGAGCGGCGTGTCGCTTTTTTCTTTGCGCTGACAGCTATGGAGAAACGTTCCGACAGTGGTGAGAGTGGAGCAAGACTGTCTCCGTGCGCAATTGACTAGCGCGATCGGCTGTTAACCGAAAGGTTGGAGGTTTGAGCCCTCCCGGGAGCGGAGTGTCGCTTTTCTTCTTTGCGCTGATAGCTTTGGAAAAAAGTTCTGACGGTGGTGAGAGTGGAGCACGACTATCTCCGGGGTGCAATTGCCTAGCGCGTTCAGCTGTTAACCAAAAGGTTGGAGGTTCGAGCCCTCCCGAGAGCGGTGTGTCTCTTTTTTCTTTGCGCTGATAGCTTTGTAGAAATGTTCTGACGGTTGTGAGAATAGAGCACGACTGTCTCCGTGACGCAATGGGCTAGCGCAATCGGCTGCTAACCGAAAGGTTGGAGGTTCGAGCCCTCCCGGGAACGGTGTGTCGCTTTTTTTCTTTGCACAGATACCTTTGAGAAATGTTATGACCGTGGTGAGAGTAGAGCACGACTATCTCCATGGCGCAATTGGGAGAGCACGACTATCTCCATGGCGCAATTGGCTAGCGCGATCGGCTGTTAACCAAAACGTTGGAGGTTCGAGCCCTCCTGGGGGCGGTGTGTCGCTTTTTTTTCTTTGTGCTGATAGCTTTGGAGAAATGTTCTGACGGTAGTGGGTGTGCAGCACGACTGTCTCCGTGGCGCTATTGGCTAGCGCAATCGGCTGTTAGCCGAAAGTTTGGATGTTCTAACCCTCCCGGGGGCGGTGTTTCGCTTTTTTTTCTTTGCGTTGATAGCTCTGGAGAAATGTTCGGACCGTGGTGCGAGTGGGGCACGACTGTCTCAGTGGCGCTATTGGCTAGCGCAATCGGCTGTTAACCGAAAGGTTGGATGTTCGAACCCTCCCGGGAGAGATGTGTCGCTTTTTTCTTTGCGCTGACAGCTATGGAGAAATGTTTCGACGGTGGTGACAGTGGAGAACGACTGTCTCCGTGGCGCATTTGGCTAGCGCGATCGGCTGTTTTCCGAAAGGTTTAAGGTTGGAGCCCTCCCGGGAGCGGCGTGTCGCTTTTTTCTTTGCGCTGACAGTTATGGAGAAATGTTCTGACGGTGGTGAGAGTGGAGCACGACTATCTCCGTGGCGTAATTGGCTAGCGCGATCTGCTGTTAACCGAAAGGTTGGAGGTTCGAGCCCTCCCGGGACCGGTGTGTCGTTTTTTTTTATTTGCACTGATAGCTTGGGAGAAATGTTCTGACGGTGGTGAGAATGGAGCACGACTGTCTCCGTGGCGCTATTGGCTAGCGCAATCGGCTGTTAACCAAAAGGTTGGATGTTCAAACCCTCCCGGGAGAGATGTGTCGCTTTTTTCTTTGCGCTGACAGCTATGGAGAAATGTTCCGATGGTGGTGAGAGTGAAGCTCGACTGCCTCCTTGGCGTGATTGGCAAGCGCAATCGGCTATTAACCAAAACGTTGGAGGTTCAAGCCCTATTGAGAGCGGTGTGTCTCTTTTTTTTCTTCGCACTGATAGCTTTGGAGAAATGTTCTGACCATGGTGAGAGTGGAGCACGACTGTGTCCGTGGCGCTATTGGCTAGCGCGATCAGCTGTTAACCGAAAGGTTGGAAGTTCAAGCCCTCCAATCAGTGGTGTGTTGCTTTTTTTCTTCGCGCTGATAGCTTTGGAGAAATGTTCTGACGGTGGTGTGGATGGAGCACGACTATCTCCGTGGCGTAATTGGCTAGCGCGATCTGCTCTTAACCGAAAGGTTGGAAGTTCGAGCCCTCCAATGAGTGGTGTGTTGCTTTTTTTCTTCGCGCTTATAGCTTTGGAGAAATGTTCTGACGGTGATGAGGATGGAGCACGACTATCTCCATGGCGTAATTGGCTAGCGCGATCTGCTGTTAACCGAAAGGTTGGAGGTTCGAGCCCTCCCGGGACCGGTGTGTCGTTTTTTTTATTTGCGCTGATAGCTCTTGAGAAATGTTCTGACCGTGGTGCGAGTGGGGCACGACTGTCTCAGTGGCGCTATTGGCTAGCGCAATCGGATGTTAACCGAAAGATTGGATGTTCGAACCCTCCCGGGAGAGATGTGTCGCTTTTTTCTTTGCGCTGACAGCTATGGAGAAATGTTTCGACGGTGGTGACAGTGGAGAACGACTGTCTCCAGGCGCATTTGGCTAGCGCGATCGGCTGTTTTCCGAAAGGTTGGAGGTTGGAGCCCTCCCGGGAGCGGCGTGTCGCTTTTTTCTTTGCGCTGACAGCTATGGAAAAATGTTCCGACAGTGGTGAGAGTGGAGCAAGACTGTCTCCGTGCGCAATTGACTAGCGCGATCGGCTGTTAACCGAAAGGTTGGAGGTTGGAGCCCTCCCGAGAGCGGTGTGTCTCTTTTTTTTGCGCTGATAGCTTTGTAGAAATGTTCTGACGGTTGTGAGAATAGAGCACGACTGTCTCCGTGGCGCAACGGGCTAGCGCAATCGGCTGTTAACCAAAACGTTGAAGGGTCGAGCCCTCCCGAGAGCGGTGTGTCGGTTTTTTTTCTTTGCGCTGATAGCTTTGGAGATGTGTTCTGACCGTGTTGAGAGTGGGGCACGACTGTCTCCGTGGAGCTATTGATTAGCGCAATCGCCTGTTAACCGAAAGGTTGGAGGTTCGAGCCCTCCCGGGAGCGGTGTGTGGCTTTTTTCTTTGCGCTGACAGCTATGGAGAAATGTTCCGATGGTGGTGAGAGTGAAGCTCGACTGCCTCCGTGGCGCGATTGGCAAGCGCAATCGGCTGTTAACCAAAACGTTGGAAGTTCAAGCCCTATCGAGAGCGGTGTGTCTCTTTTTTTTTCTTCACACTGATAGCTTTGGAGAAATGTTCTGACCGTGGTGAGAGTGGAGCACGACTGTGTCCGTGGCGCTATTGGCTAGCGCGAGTGGCTGTTAACCGAAAGGTTGGAGGTTCGAGCCCTCCAATGAGTGGTGTGTCGCTTTTTTTCTTTGCGCTGATAGCTTTGGAGAAATGTTCTGACGGTGGTGAGAATGGAGCACGACTATCTCCGTGGCGTAATTGGCTGACGCGATCTGCTGTTAACCGAAAGGTTGGAGGTTCGAGCCCTCCCGGGACCGGTGTGTCGTTTTTTTAATTTGCGCTGATAGCTCTGGAGAAATGTTCTGACGGTGGTGAGAATGGAGCACGACTATCTCCGTGGCGCAATTGGCTTGCACGATCGGCCGCTAACCTAAAGGTTGGAGGTTCGAGCCCTCTCGGGATCGGTGTGTCGCTTTTTTTCTTTGCACAGGTACCTTTGAGGAATGTGATGACCGTGGTGAGAGTAGAGCACGACTATTTCCATGGCGCAATTGGCTAGCGCGATCGGCTGTTAACCAAAACGTTGGAGGTTCGAGCCCTCCCGAAAGCGGTGTGTCTCTTCTTTTTCTTCGCGCTGATAGCTTTGGAGAAATGTTCTGACCGTGGTGAGAGTGGAGCACGGCTGTCTCCGCGGCGCTATTGGCTAGCGCGATCGGCTGTTAGCCGAATGGTTGGAGGTTCGAGCCCTCCCGGGACCGGTGTGTCGCTTTTTTCTTTGCGCTGACAGCTACGGAGAAATGTTTTGACAGTGATGGGAGTGAAGCACGACTGTCTCCGTGGCATATTTGGCTAGCACGATCGGCTGTTTACCGAAAAGTGGGAGGTTGGAGCCCTCCCGGGAGCGGTGTGTCGCTTTTTTTCTTTGCGCTAACAGCTATAGAGAAATGTTTCGACAGTGTTGAGAGTGGAGCAAAACTGTGTCCGTGCGCAATTGTTTAGCGCGATTGGCTGTTAACCAAAAGGTTGGAGGTTCGAGCCCTCCCGAGAGTGGTGTGTCTCTTTTTTTCTTCGCGCTGATAGGTTTGGGGAAATGTTCTGACCGTGGTGAGAGTGGAGCACGACTGTGTCCGTGGTGCTATTGGCTAGCGCGATTGGCTGTCAACGGAAAGGTTGGAGGTTCGAGCCCTCCCGGGAGCGGTGTGTCGTTTTTTTTTCTTCGCGCTGATAGCTTTGGAGAAATCTTCTGACCGTGGTGAGAGATGAGCACGACTGTCTTCGTGGCGCAATTGGCTAGCGCGATCGGCTGTTAACCGAAAGGTTGGAGGTTCCAGCCCTCCCGTGAGTGGGGTGTCGCTTTTTTTCTTCGCGCTGATAGCTTTGGAAAAATGTTCAGACGGTGGTGAGAATGGAGCACGACTGTCTCTGTGGCGCTATTGGCTAGTGCGATCGGCTAATAACCGAAAGGTTGGAGGTTCGAGCCCTCCCGGGACCGGTTTGTCGTTTTTTTTTATTTGCGCTGATAGCTTTGGAGAAATGTTCTGACCGTGGTGAGAGAAGAGCACGACTGTCTCCGTGGCGCTATTGGCTAGCGCGATTGACTGTTAACGGAAAGGTTGGAGGTTCGAGCCCCCCCCGAGAGCGGTGTGTCTCTTTTTTCTTTGCGGTGATAGCTTTGTAGAAATGTTCTGACGGTTGTGAGAACAGAGCACGACTGTCTCCGTGGCGCAATGGGCTAGCGCAATCGGCTGTTAAACAAAAACGTTGAAGGGTCGAGCCCTCCCGAGAGCGGTGTGTCGGTTTTTTTCTTTGCGCTGATAGCTTTGGAGATGTGTTCTGACCGTCTTGAGAGTGGGGCACGACTGTCTCCGTGGCGCTATTGATTAGCGCAATCGCCTGTTAACCGATAGGTTGGAGGTTCGAGCCCTCGCTGGAGCGGTGTGTGGCTTTTTCTTTGCGCTGACAGCTATGGAGTAGTGTTCCGATGGTGGTGAGAGTGAAGCTCGACTGCCTCCGTGGCGCAATTGGCAAGCGCAATCGGCTGTTAACCAAAACGTTGGAGGTTCAAGCCCTATCGAGAGCGGTGTGTCTCTTTTTTTCTTTGCACTGATAGCTTTGGAGAAATGTTCTGACCGTAATGAGAGTGGAGCACGACTGTGTCCGTGGCGCTATTGGCTAGCGCGAGTGGCTGTTAACCGAAAAGTTGGAGGTTCGAGCCCTCCCGGGAGCAGTGTGTCGTTTTTTTATTTGCGCTGAAAGCTTTGGGGAAATGTTCTGACGGTGGTGAGAGTGGAGCAAATGTTTCTCCGTGGCACAGTTGGCTAGCGCGTTTGGCTGTTAAACGAAAGGTTGGAAGTTCGAGCCCTCCCGGGGGCGGTGTGTCGCTTTTTTTCTTTGCGCTGATACCTTTGAGGAATGTTATGACCGTGGTGAGAGTAGAGCACGACTGTCTTTTTCGCGCAATCGGCTAGCGCGACCGGCTGTTAACCGAAAGGTTGGAGGTTCGAGCCCTCCAATGAGCGGTGTGTCGGTTTTTTTCTTTGCGCTAATAGCTTTGGAGAAATGTTCTGACCGTGGTGAGAGCGGAGCTCGACTGTCTCCATGGCGCTATTGGCTAGCGCGATCGAATGTTAACCGAAAGGTTGGAGGTTCGAGCCCTCCCGGGACCGGTGTGTCGTTTTTTATTTGCGCTGATAGCTTTGGAGAAATGTTATGACCGTGGTGAGAGATGAGCACGACTGTCTCCGTGGCGCAATTGGCTAGCGCGATCAGCTGTTAACCGAAAGGTTGGAGGTTCGAGCCCTTCAATGAGTGGTGTGTTGCTTTTTTTCTTCGCGCTGATAGCTTTGGAGAAATGTTCTGACGGTGGTGAGAATGGAGCACGACTATCTCCGTGGCGTAATTGGCTAGCGCGATCTGCTGTTAAACGAAAGGTTGGAGGTTCGAGTCCTCCCGGGACCGGTGTGTCGTTTTTTTATTTGCGCTGATAGCTTTGGAGAAAAGTTCTGACGGTGGTGAGAATGGAGCACGACTATCTCCGTGGCGCAATTGGCTAGCGCGATCGGCTGCAAACCGAAAGGTTGGAGGTTCGAGCCCTCCCGGGGGCGGTGTTTCGCTTTTTTTCTTTGCGTTGATAGCTCTGGAGAAATGTTCTGACCGTGGTGCGAGTGGGGCACGACTGTCTCAGTGGTGCTATTGGCTAGCGCAGTCTGCTGTTAACCGAAAGGTTGGATGTTCGAACCCTCCCGGGAGAGATGTGTCGCTTTTTTCTTTGCGCAGACAGCTATGGAGAAATGTTTCGACGGTGGTGAGAGTGGAGCAAGACTGTCTCCGTGCGCAATTGACTAGCGCGATCGGCTGTTAACCGAAAGGTTGGAGGTTCGAGCTCTCCCGGGAGCGGTGTGTCGCTTTTTTTCTTTGCGCTGATACCTTTGAGGAATGTTATGACCGTGGTGAGAGTGGAGCACGAGTGTCTCTGTGGCACAGTTGGCTAGCGCGTTTAACTGTTAAAGAGAAAGGTTGGAGGTTCGAGCCCTCCCGGGATCGGTGTGTCGCTTTTTTTCTTTGCACAGATACCTTTGAGGAATTTGATGACCGTGGTGAGAGTAGAGCACCACTATCTCCATGGCGCAATTGGCTAGCGCGATCGGCTGTTAACCAAAACGTTGGAGGTTCGAGCCCTCCCGGGGGCGGTGTGTCGCTTTTTTTTCTTTGTGCTGATAGCTTTGGAGAAATATTCTGACGGTAGTGGGAGTGCAGCACGACTGTCTCCGTGGCGCTATTGGCTAGCGCAATCGGCTGTTAACCAAAAGGTTGGATGTTAGAACCCTCCCGGGAGAGATGTGTCGCTTTTTTCTTTGCGCTGACAGCTATGGAGAAATGTTCCGATGGTGGTGAGAGTGAAGCTCGACTGCCTCCGTGGCGCGATTGGCAAGCGCAATCGGCTGTTAACCAAAACGTTGGAGGTTCAAGCCCTATTGAGAGCGGTGTGTCTCTTTTTTTTCTTCGCACTGATAGCTTTGGAGAAATGTTCTGACCGTGGTGAGAGTGGAGCACGACTGTGTCCGTGGCGCTACTGGCTAGCGCGATCAGCTGTTAACCGAAAGGTTGGAAGTTCGAGCCCTCCAATGAGTGGTGTGTTGCTTTTTTTCTTCGCGCGTATAGCTTTGGAGAAATGTTCTGACGGTGATGAGGATAGAGCACGACTATCACCTTGGCGTAATTGGCTAGCGCGATCTGCTGTTAACCGAAAGGTTGGAGGTTCGAGCCCTCCCGGGACCGGTGTGTCGTTTTTTTTATTTGCGCTGATAGCTCTGGAGAAATGTTCTGACCGTGGTGTGAGTGGGGCACGACTGTCTCAGTGGCGCTATTGGCTAGCGCAATCGGATGTTAACCGAAAGATTGGATGTTCGAACCCTCCCGGGAGAGATGTATCGCTTTTTTCTTTGCGCTGACAGCTATGGAGAAATGTTTCGACAGTGGTGACAGTGGAGAACGACTGTCTCCGTGGCGCATTTGGCTAGCGCGATCGGCTGTTTTCCGAAAGGTTGGAGGTTGGAGCCCTCCCGGGAGCGGCGTGTCGCTTTTTTCTTTGCGCTGACAGCTATGGAGAAATGTTCCGACAGTGGTGAGAGTGGAGCAAGACTGTCTCCGTGCGCAATTGACTAGCGCGATCGGCTGTTAACCGAAAGGTTGGAGGTTTGAGTCCTCCCGGGAGCGGAGTGTCGCTTTTTTTCTTTGCGCTGATAGCTTTGGAGAAAAGTTCTGACGGTGGTGAGAGTGAAGCACGACTATCTCCGGGGTGCAATTGCCTAGCGCGTTCAGCTGTTAACCAAAAGGTTGGAGGTTCGAGCCCTCCCGAGAGCGGTGTGTCTCTTTTTTCTTTGCGCTGATAGCTTTGTAGAAATGTTCTGACGGTTGTGAGAATAGAGCACGACTGTCTCCGTGGCGCAATGCGCTAGCGCAATCGGCTGCTAACCGAAAGGTTGGAGGTTCGAGCCCTCCCGGGATCGGTGTGTCGCTTTTTTTCTTTGCAGAGATACCTTTGAGAAATGTTATGACCGTGGTGAGAGTAGAGCACGACAATTTCCATGGCGCAATTGGGAGAGCACGACTATCTCCATGGCGCAATTGGCTAGCGCGATCGGCTGTTAACCAAAACGTTGGAGGTTCGAGCCCTCCCGGGGGCGGTGTGTCGCTTTTTTTTTCTTTGTGCTGATAGCTTTGGAGAAATGTTCTGACGGTAGTGGGAGCGCAGCACGACTGTCTCCGTGGCGCTATTGGCTAGCGCAATCGGCTGTTAACCGAAAGTTTGGATGTTCGAACCCTCCCGGGGGCGGTGTTTCGCTTTTTTTTCTTTGCGTTGATAGCTCTGGAGAAATGTTCTGACCGTGGTGCGAGTGGGGCACGACTGTCTCAGTGGCGCTATTGGCTAGCGCAATCGGCTGTTAACCGAAAGGTTGGATGTTCGAACACTCCCGGAAGAGATGTGTCGCTTTTTTCTTTGCGCTGACAGCTATGGAGAAATGTTTCGACGGTGGTGACAGTGGAGCAAGACTGTCTCCGTGCGCAATTGACTAGCGCGATCGGCTGTTAACCGAAAGGTTGGAGGTTTGAGCCCTCCCGGGAGCGGAGTGTCGCTTTTTTTCCTTGCGCTGATAGCTTTGGAGAAAAGTTCTGACGGTGGTGAGAGTGAAGCACGACTATCTCCGGGATGCAATTGCCTAGGGCGTTCAGCTCTTAACCAAAAGGTTGGAGGTTCGAGCCCTCCCGAGAGCGGTGTGTCGCTTTTTTCTTTGCACTGACAGCTATGGAGAAATGTTCCGACAGTGGTGAGAGTGGAGCAAGTCTGTCTCCGTGCGCAATTGACTAGCGCGATCGGCTGTTAACCGAAAGGTTGGAGGTTTGAGCCCTCCCGGGAGCGGAGTGTCGCTTTTTTTCTTTACGCTGATAGCTTTGGAGAAAAGTTCTGACGGTGGTGAGAGTGGAGCACGACTATCTCCGTGGCGCAATTGGCTAGCGCGATCGGCTGCTAACCTAAAGGTTGGAGGTTCGAGCCCTCACGGGATCGGTGTGTCGCTTTTTTTCTTTGCACAGATACGTTTGAGGAATGTTATGACCGTGGTGAGAGTAGAGCACGACTATCTCCATGGCGCAATTGGCTAGCGCGATCGGCTGTTAACCAAAACGTTGGAGGTTCGAGCCCTCCCGGGGGCGGTGTGTCGCTTTTTTTTCTTTGTGCTGATAGCTTTGGAGAAATGTTCTGACGGTAGTGGAAGTGCAGCACGACTGTCTCCGTGGCGCTATTGGCTAGCGCAATCGGCTGTTAACCAAAAGGTTGGATGTTCCAACCCTCCCGGGACAGATGTGTCGCTTTTTTCTTTGCGCTGACAGCTATGGATAAATGTTCCGATGGTGGTAAGAGTGAAGCTCGACTGCCTCCGTGGCGCGATTGGCAAGCGCAATCGGCTGTTAACCAAAACATTGGAGGTTCAAGCCCTCTTGAGAGCGGTGTGTCTCTTTTTTTTCTTCGCACTGATAGCTTTGGAGAAATGTTCTGACCGTGGTGAGAGTGGAGCACGACTGTGTCCGTGGCGCTATTGGCTAGCGCGATCAGCTGTTAACCGAAAGGTTGGAAGTTCGAGCCCTCCAATAAGTGGTGTGTTGCTTTTTTTCTTCGCGCTGATAGCTTTGGAGAAATGTTCTGACGGTTGTGAGGATAGAGCACGACTATCTCCGTGGCGTAATTGGCTAGCGCGATCTGCTGTTAACCGAAAGGTTGGAAGTTCGAGCCCTCCAATGAGTGGTGTGTTGCTTTTTTTCTTCGCGCTTATAGCTTTGGAGAAATGTTCTGACGGTGATGAGGATGGAGCACGACTATCTCCATGGCGTAATTGGCTAGCGCGATCTGCTGTTAACCGAAAGGTTGGAGGTTCGAGCCCTCCCGGGACCGGTGTGTCTTTTTTTTTATTTGCACTGATAGCTCTTGAGAAATGTTCTGACCGTGGTGCGAGTGAGGCACGACTGTCTCAGTGGCGCTATTGGCTAGCGCAATCGGATGTTAACCGAAAGATTGGATGTTCGAACCCTCCCGGGAGAGATGTGTCGCTTTTTTCTTTGCGCTGACAGCTATGGAGAAATGTTTCGACGGTGGTGACAGTGGAGAACCACTGTCTCCGTGGCGCATTTGGCTAGCGCGATCGGCTGTTTTCCGAAAGGTTGGAGGTTGGAGCCCTCCCGGGAGCGGCGTGTCGCTTTTTTCTTTGCGCTGACAGCTATGGAAAAATGTTCCGACAGTGGTGAGAGTGGAGCAAGACTGTCTCCGTGCGCAATTGACTAGCGCGATCGGCTGTTAACCGAAAGGTTGGAGGTTTGAGCCCTCCCGGGAGCGAAGTGTCGCTTTTTTTCTTTGCGCTGATAGCTTTGGAGAAAAGTTCTGACGGTGGTGAGAGTGGAGCACGACTATCTCCAGGGTGCAATTGCCTAGCGCGTTAAGCTGTTAACCAAAAGGTTAGAGGTTCGAGCCCTCCCGAGAGCGGTGTGTCTCTTTTTTTTGCGCTGATAGCTTTGTAGAAATGTTCTGACGGTTGTGAGAATAGAGCACGACTGTCTCCGTGGCGCAACGGGCTAGCGCAATCGGCTGTTAACCAAAACGTTGAAGGGTCGAGCCCTCCCGAGAGCGGTGTGTCGGTTTTTTTTCTTTGCGCTGATAGCTTTGGAGATGTGTTCTGACCGTGTTGAGAGTGGGGCACGACTGTCTCCGTGGAGCTATTGATTAGCGCAATCGCCTGTTAACCGATAGGTTGGAGGTTCGAGCCCTCGCTGGAGCGGTGTGTGGCTTTTTCTTTGCGCTGACAGCTATGGAGTAGTGTTCCGATGGTGGTGAGAGTGAAGCTCGACTGCCTCCGTGGCGCGATTGGCAAGCGCAATCGGCTGTTAACCAAAACGTTGGAAGTTCAAGCCCTATCGAGAGCGGTGTGTCTCTTTTTTTTTCTTCACACTGATAGCTTTGGAGAAATGTTCTGACCGTGGTGAGAGTGGAGCACGACTGTGTCCGTGGCGCTATTGGCTAGCGCGAGTGGCTGTTAACCGAAAGGTTGGAGGTTCGAGCCCTCCAATGAGTGGTGTGTCGCTTTATTTCTTTGCGCTGATAGCTTTGGAGAAATGTTCTGACTGTGGTGAGAATGGAGCACGACTATCTCCGTGGCGTAATTGGCTGACGCGATCTGCTGTTAACCGAAAGGTTGGAGGTTCGAGCCCTCCCGGGACCGGTGTGTCGTTTTTTTAATTTGCGCTGATAGCTCTGGAGAAATGTTCTGACGGTGGTGAGAATGGAGCACGACTATCTCCGTGGCGCAATTGGCTTGCACGATCGGCCGCTAACCTAAAGGTTGGAGGTTCGAGCCCTCTCGGGATCGGTGTGTCGCTTTTTTTCTTTGCACAGGTACCTTTGAGGAATGTGATGACCGTGGTGAGAGTAGAGCACGACTATTTCCATGGCGCAATTGGCTAGCGCGATCGGCTGTTAACCAAAACGTTGGAGGTTCGAGCCCTCCCGAAAGCGGTGTGTCTCTTCTTTTTCTTCGCGCTGATAGCTTTGGAGAAATGTTCTGACCGTGGTGAGAGTGGAGCACGGCTGTCTCCGCGGCGCTATTGGCTAGCGCGATCGGCTGTTAGCCGAATGGTTGGAGGTTCGAGCCCTCCCGGGACCGGTGTGTCGCTTTTTTCTTTGCGCTGACAGCTACGGAGAAATGTTTTGACAGTGATGGGAGTGAAGCACGACTGTCTCCGTGGCATATTTGGCTAGCACGATCGGCTGTTTACCGAAAAGTGGGAGGTTGGAGCCCTCCCGGGAGCGGTGTGTCGCTTTTTTTCTTTGCGCTAACAGCTACGGAGAAATGTTTTGACAGTGATGGGAGTGAAGCACGACTGTCTCCGTGGCATATTTGGCTAGCACGATCGGCTGTTTACCGAAAAGTGGGAGGTTGGAGCCCTCCCGGGAGCGGTGTGTCGCTTTTTTTCTTTGCGCTAACAGCTATAGAGAAATGTTTCGACAGTGTTGAGAGTGGAGCAAAACTGTGTCCGTGCGCAATTGTTTAGCGCGATTGGCTGTTAACCAAAAGGTTGGAGGTTCGAGCCCTCCCGAGAGTGGTGTGTCTCTTTTTTTCTTCGCGCTGATAGCTTTGGGGAAATGTTCTGACCGTGGTGAGAGTGGAGCACGACTGTGTCCGTGGTGCTATTGGCTAGCGCGATTGGCTGTCAACGGAAAGGTTGGAGGTTCGAGCCCTCCCGGGAGCGGTGTGTCGTTTTTTTTTCTTCGCGCTGATAGCTTTGGAGAAATCTTCTGACCGTGGTGAGAGATGAGCACGACTGTCTTCGTGGCGCAATTGGCTAGCGCGATCGGCTGTTAACCGAAAGGTTGGAGGTTCCAGCCCTCCCGTGAGTGGGGTGTCGCTTTTTTTCTTCGCGCTGATAGCTTTGGAAAAATGTTCAGACGGTAGTGAGAATGGAGCACGACTGTCTCTGTGGCGCTATTGGCTAGTGCGATCGGCTAATAACCGAAAGGTTGGAGGTTCGAGCCCTCCCGGGACCGGTTTGTCGTTTTTTTTTATTTGCGCTGATAGCTTTGGAGAAATGTTCTGACCGTGGTGAGAGAAGAGCACGACTGTCTCCGTGGCGCTATTGGCTAGCGCGATTGACTGTTAACGGAAAGGTTGGAGGTTCGAGCCCCCCCCGAGAGCGGTGTGTCTCTTTTTTCTTTGCGGTGATAGCTTTGTAGAAATGTTCTGACGGTTGTGAGAACAGAGCACGACTGTCTCCGTGGCGCAATGGGCTAGCGCAATCGGCTGTTAAACAAAAACGTTGAAGGGTCGAGCCCTCCCGAGAGCGGTGTGTCGGTTTTTTTCTTTGCGCTGATAGCTTTGGAGATGTGTTCTGACCGTCTTGAGAGTGGGGCACGACTGTCTCCGTGGCGCTATTGATTAGCGCAATCGCCTGTTAACCGATAGGTTGGAGGTTCGAGCCCTCGCTGGAGCGGTGTGTGGCTTTTTCTTTGCGCTGACAGCTATGGAGTAGTGTTCCGATGGTGGTGAGAGTGAAGCTCGACTGCCTCCGTGGCGCAATTGGCAAGCGCAATCGGCTGTTAACCAAAACGTTGGAGGTTCAAGCCCTATCGAGAGCGGTGTGTCTCTTTTTTTCTTTGCACTGATAGCTTTGGAGAAATGTTCTGACCGTAATGAGAGTGGAGCACGACTGTGTCCGTGGCGCTATTGGCTAGCGCGAGTGGCTGTTAACCGAAAAGTTGGAGGTTCGAGCCCTCCCGGGAGCAGTGTGTCGTTTTTTTATTTGCGCTGAAAGCTTTGGGGAAATGTTCTGACGGTGGTGAGAGTGGAGCAAATGTTTCTCCGTGGCACAGTTGGCTAGCGCGTTTGGCTGTTAAACGAAAGGTTGGAAGTTCGAGCCCTCCCGGGGGCGGTGTGTCGCTTTTTTTCTTTGCGCTGATACCTTTGAGGAATGTTATGACCGTGGTGAGAGTAGAGCACGACTGTCTTTTTCGCGCAATCGGCTAGCGCGACCGGCTGTTAACCGAAAGGTTGGAGGTTCGAGCCCTCCAATGAGCGGTGTGTCGGTTTTTTTCTTTGCGCTAATAGCTTTGGAGAAATGTTCTGACCGTGGTGAGAGCGGAGCTCGACTGTCTCCATGGCGCTATTGGCTAGCGCGATCGAATGTTAACCGAAAGGTTGGAGGTTCGAGCCCTCCCGGGACCGGTGTGTCGTTTTTTATTTGCGCTGATAGCTTTGGAGAAATGTTATGACCGTGGTGAGAGATGAGCACGACTGTCTCCGTGGCGCAATTGGCTAGCGCGATCAGCTGTTAACCGAAAGGTTGGAGGTTCGAGCCCTTCAATGAGTGGTGTGTTGCTTTTTTTCTTCGCGCTGATAGCTTTGGAGAAATGTTCTGACGGTGGTGAGAATGGAGCACGACTATCTCCGTGGCGTAATTGGCTAGCGCGATCTGCTGTTAAACGAAAGGTTGGAGGTTCGAGTCCTCCCGGGACCGGTGTGTCGTTTTTTTATTTGCGCTGATAGCTTTGGAGAAAAGTTCTGACGGTGGTGAGAATGGAGCACGACTATCTCCGTGGCGCAATTGGCTAGCGCGATCGGCTGCAAACCGAAAGGTTGGAGGTTCGAGCCCTCCCGGGGGCGGTGTTTCGCTTTTTTTCTTTGCGTTGATAGCTCTGGAGAAATGTTCTGACCGTGGTGCGAGTGGGGCACGACAGTCTCAGTGGTGCTATTGGCTAGCGCAGTCTGCTGTTAACCGAAAGGTTGGATGTTCGAACCCTCCCGGGAGAGATGTGTCGCTTTTTTCTTTGCGCAGACAGCTATGGAGAAATGTTTCGACGGTGGTGAGAGTGGAGCAAGACTGTCTCCGTGCGCAATTGACTAGCGCGATCGGCTGTTAACCGAAAGGTTGGAGGTTCGAGCTCTCCCGGGAGCGGTGTGTCGCTTTTTTTCTTTGCGCTGATACCTTTGAGGAATGTTATGACCGTGGTGAGAGTGGAGCACGAGTGTCTCTGTGGCACAGTTGGCTAGCGCGTTTAACTGTTAAAGAGAAAGGTTGGAGGTTCGAGCCCTCCCGGGATCGGTGTGTCGCTTTTTTTCTTTGCACAGATACCTTTGAGGAATTTGATGACCGTGGTGAGAGTAGAGCACCACTATCTCCATGGCGCAATTGGCTAGCGCGATCGGCTGTTAACCAAAACGTTGGAGGTTCGAGCCCTCCCGGGGGCGGTGTGTCGCTTTTTTTTCTTTGTGCTGATAGCTTTGGAGAAATATTCTGACGGTAGTGGGAGTGCAGCACGACTGTCTCCGTGGCGCTATTGGCTAGCGCAATCGGCTGTTAACCAAAAGGTTGGATGTTAGAACCCTCCCGGGAGAGATGTGTCGCTTTTTTCTTTGCGCTGACAGCTATGGAGAAATGTTCCGATGGTGGTGAGAGTGAAGCTCGACTGCCTCCGTGGCGCGATTGGCAAGCGCAATCGGCTGTTAACCAAAACGTTGGAGGTTCAAGCCCTATTGAGAGCGGTGTGTCTCTTTTTTTTCTTCGCACTGATAGCTTTGGAGAAATGTTCTGACCGTGGTGAGAGTGGAGCACGACTGTGTCCGTGGCGCTACTGGCTAGCGCGATCAGCTGTTAACCGAAAGGTTGGAAGTTCGAGCCCTCCAATGAGTGGTGTGTTGCTTTTTTTCTTCGCGCGTATAGCTTTGGAGAAATGTTCTGACGGTGATGAGGATAGAGCACGACTATCACCTTGGCGTAATTGGCTAGCGCGATCTGCTGTTAACCGAAAGGTTGGAGGTTCGAGCCCTCCCGGGACCGGTGTGTCGTTTTTTTTATTTGCGCTGATAGCTCTGGAGAAATGTTCTGACCGTGGTGTGAGTGGGGCACGACTGTCTCAGTGGCGCTATTGGCTAGCGCAATCGGATGTTAACCGAAAGATTGGATGTTCGAACCCTCCCGGGAGAGATGTATCGCTTTTTTCTTTGCGCTGACAGCTCTGGAGAAATGTTTCGACAGTGGTGACAGTGGAGAACGACTGTCTCCGTGGCGCATTTGGCTAGCGCGATCGGCTGTTTTCCGAAAGGTTGGAGGTTGGAGCCCTCCCGGGAGCGGCGTGTCGCTTTTTTCTTTGCGCTGACAGCTATGGAGAAATGTTCCGACAGTGGTGAGAGAGGAGCAAGACTGTCTCCGTGCGCAATTGACTAGCGCGATCGGCTGTTAACCGAAAGGTTGGAGGTTTGAGTCCTCCCGGGAGCGGAGTGTCGCTTTTTTTCTTTGCGCTGATAGCTTTGGAGAAAAGTTCTGACGGTGGTGAGAGTGAAGCACGACTATCTCCGGGGTGCAATTGCCTAGCGCGTTCAGCTGTTAACCAAAAGGTTGGAGGTTCGAGCCCTCCCGAGAGCGGTGTGTCTCTTTTTTCTTTGCGCTGATAGCTTTGTAGAAATGTTCTGACGGTTGTGAGAATAGAGCACGACTGTCTCCGTGGCGCAATGCGCTAGCGCAATCGGCTGCTAACCGAAAGGTTGGAGGTTCGAGCCCTCCCGGGATCGGTGTGTCGCTTTTTTTCTTTGCAGAGATACCTTTGAGAAATGTTATGACCGTGGTGAGAGTAGAGCACGACAATTTCCATGGCGCAATTGGGAGAGCACGACTATCTCCATGGCGCAATTGGCTAGCGCGATCGGCTGTTAACCAAAACGTTGGAGGTTCGAGCCCTCCCGGGGGCGGTGTGTCGCTTTTTTTTTCTTTGTGCTGATAGCTTTGGAGAAATGTTCTGACGGTAGTGGGAGCGCAGCACGACTGTCTCCGTGGCGCTATTGGCTAGCGCAATCGGCTGTTAACCGAAAGTTTGGATGTTCGAACCCTCCCGGGGGCGGTGTTTCGCTTTTTTTTCTTTGCGTTGATAGCTCTGGAGAAATGTTCTGACCGTGGTGCGAGTGGGGCACGACTGTCTCAGTGGCGCTATTGGCTAGCGCAATCGGCTGTTAACCGAAAGGTTGGATGTTCGAACACTCCCGGAAGAGATGTGTCGCTTTTTTCTTTGCGCTGACAGCTATGGAGAAATGTTTCGACGGTGGTGACAGTGGAGCAAGACTGTCTCCGTGCGCAATTGACTAGCGCGATCGGCTGTTAACCGAAAGGTTGGAGGTTTGAGCCCTCCCGGGAGCGGAGTGTCGCTTTTTTTCCTTGCGCTGATAGCTTTGGAGAAAAGTTCTGACGGTGGTGAGAGTGAAGCACGACTATCTCCGGGATGCAATTGCCTAGGGCGTTCAGCTCTTAACCAAAAGGTTGGAGGTTCGAGCCCTCCCGAGAGCGGTGTGTCGCTTTTTTCTTTGCACTGACAGCTATGGAGAAATGTTCCGACAGTGGTGAGAGTGGAGCAAGTCTGTCTCCGTGCGCAATTGACTAGCGCGATCGGCTGTTAACCGAAAGGTTGGAGGTTTGAGCCCTCCCGGGAGCGGAGTGTCGCTTTTTTTCTTTACGCTGATAGCTTTGGAGAAAAGTTCTGACGGTGGTGAGAGTGGAGCACGACTATCTCCGTGGCGCAATTGGCTAGCGCGATCGGCTGCTAACCTAAAGGTTGGAGGTTCGAGCCCTCACGGGATCGGTGTGTCGCTTTTTTTCTTTGCACAGATACGTTTGAGGAATGTTATGACCGTGGTGAGAGTAGAGCACGACTATCTCCATGGCGCAATTGGCTAGCGCGATCGGCTGTTAACCAAAACGTTGGAGGTTCGAGCCCTCCCGGGGGCGGTGTGTCGCTTTTTTTTCTTTGTGCTGATAGCTTTGGAGAAATGTTCTGACGGTAGTGGAAGTGCAGCACGACTGTCTCCGTGGCGCTATTGGCTAGCGCAATCGGCTGTTAACCAAAAGGTTGGATGTTCCAACCCTCCCGGGACAGATGTGTCGCTTTTTTCTTTGCGCTGACAGCTATGGATAAATGTTCCGATGGTGGTAAGAGTGAAGCTCGACTGCCTCCGTGGCGCGATTGGCAAGCGCAATCGGCTGTTAACCAAAACATTGGAGGTTCAAGCCCTCTTGAGAGCGGTGTGTCTCTTTTTTTTCTTCGCACTGATAGCTTTGGAGAAATGTTCTGACCGTGGTGAGAGTGGAGCACGACTGTGTCCGTGGCGCTATTGGCTAGCGCGATCAGCTGTTAACCGAAAGGTTGGAAGTTCGAGCCCTCCAATAAGTGGTGTGTTGCTTTTTTTCTTCGCGCTGATAGCTTTGGAGAAATGTTCTGACGGTTGTGAGGATAGAGCACGACTATCTCCGTGGCGTAATTGGCTAGCGCGATCTGCTGTTAACCGAAAGGTTGGAAGTTCGAGCCCTCCAATGAGTGGTGTGTTGCTTTTTTTCTTCGCGCTTATAGCTTTGGAGAAATGTTCTGACGGTGATGAGGATGGAGCACGACTATCTCCATGGCGTAATTGGCTAGCGCGATCTGCTGTTAACCGAAAGGTTGGAGGTTCGAGCCCTCCCGGGACCGGTGTGTCGTTTTTTTTATTTGCACTGATAGCTCTTGAGAAATGTTCTGACCGTGGTGCGAGTGAGGCACGACTGTCTCAGTGGCGCTATTGGCTAGCGCAATCGGATGTTAACCGAAAGATTGGATGTTCGAACCCTCCCGGGAGAGATGTGTCGCTTTTTTCTTTGCGCTGACAGCTATGGAGAAATGTTTCGACGGTGGTGACAGTGGAGAACCACTGTCTCCGTGGCGCATTTGGCTAGCGCGATCGGCTGTTTTCCGAAAGGTTGGAGGTTGGAGCCCTCCCGGGAGCGGCGTGTCGCTTTTTTCTTTGCGCTGACAGCTATGGAAAAATGTTCCGACAGTGGTGAGAGTGGAGCAAGACTGTCTCCGTGCGCAATTGACTAGCGCGATCGGCTGTTAACCGAAAGGTTGGAGGTTTGAGCCCTCCCGGGAGCGAAGTGTCGCTTTTTTTCTTTGCGCTGATAGCTTTGGAGAAAAGTTCTGACGGTGGTGAGAGTGGAGCACGACTATCTCCAGGGTGCGATTGCCTAGCGCGTTAAGCTGTTAACCAAAAGGTTAGAGGTTCGAGCCCTCCCGAGAGCGGTGTGTCTCTTTTTTTTGCGCTGATAGCTTTGTAGAAATGTTCTGACGGTTGTGAGAATAGAGCACGACTGTCTCCGTGGCGCAACGGGCTAGCGCAATCGGCTGTTAACCAAAACGTTGAAGGGTCGAGCCCTCCCGAGAGCGGTGTGTCGGTTTTTTTTCTTTGCGCTGATAGCTTTGGAGATGTGTTCTGACCGTGTTGAGAGTGGGGCACGACTGTCTCCGTGGAGCTATTGATTAGCGCAATCGCCTGTTAACCGATAGGTTGGAGGTTCGAGCCCTCGCTGGAGCGGTGTGTGGCTTTTTCTTTGCGCTGACAGCTATGGAGTAGTGTTCCGATGGTGGTGAGAGTGAAGCTCGACTGCCTCCGTGGCGCGATTGGCAAGCGCAATCGGCTGTTAACCAAAACGTTGGAAGTTCAAGCCCTATCGAGAGCGGTGTGTCTCTTTTTTTTTCTTCACACTGATAGCTTTGGAGAAATGTTCTGACCGTGGTGAGAGTGGAGCACGACTGTGTCCGTGGCGCTATTGGCTAGCGCGAGTGGCTGTTAACCGAAAGGTTGGAGGTTCGAGCCCTCCAATGAGTGGTGTGTCGCTTTTTTTCTTTGCGCTGATAGCTTTGGAGAAATGTTCTGACTGTGGTGAGAATGGAGCACGACTATCTCCGTGGCGTAATTGGCTGACGCGATCTGCTGTTAACCGAAAGGTTGGAGGTTCGAGCCCTCCCGGGACCGGTGTGTCGTTTTTTTAATTTGCGCTGATAGCTCTGGAGAAATGTTCTGACGGTGGTGAGAATGGAGCACGACTATCTCCGTGGCGCAATTGGCTTGCACGATCGGCCGCTAACCTAAAGGTTGGAGGTTCGAGCCCTCTCGGGATCGGTGTGTCGCTTTTTTTCTTTGCACAGGTACCTTTGAGGAATGTGATGACCGTGGTGAGAGTAGAGCACGACTATTTCCATGGCGCAATTGGCTAGCGCGATCGGCTGTTAACCAAAACGTTGGAGGTTCGAGCCCTCCCGAAAGCGGTGTGTCTCTTCTTTTTCTTCGCGCTGATAGCTTTGGAGAAATGTTCTGACCGTGGTGAGAGTGGAGCACGGCTGTCTCCGCGGCGCTATTGGCTAGCGCGATCGGCTGTTAGCCGAATGGTTGGAGGTTCGAGCCCTCCCGGGACCGGTGTGTCGCTTTTTTCTTTGCGCTGACA
This sequence comes from Rhipicephalus microplus, assembly GCF_043290135.1. Classification (NCBI taxonomy): domain Eukaryota; kingdom Metazoa; phylum Arthropoda; class Arachnida; order Ixodida; family Ixodidae; genus Rhipicephalus; species Rhipicephalus microplus. The sequence continues at coordinate 204,310,944 of NC_134703.1, read as the reverse complement.
GCTACGGAGAAATGTTTTGACAGTGATGGGAGTGAAGCACGACTGTCTCCGTGGCATATTTGGCTAGCACGATCGGCTGTTTACCGAAAAGTGGGAGGTTGGAGCCCTCCCGGGAGCGGTGTGTCGCTTTTTTTCTTTGCGCTAACAGCTATAGAGAAATGTTTCGACAGTGTTGAGAGTGGAGCAAAACTGTGTCCGTGCGCAATTGTTTAGCGCGATTGGCTGTTAACCAAAAGGTTGGAGGTTCGAGCCCTCCCGAGAGTGGTGTGTCTCTTTTTTTCTTCGCGCTGATAGCTTTGGGGAAATGTTCTGACCGTGGTGAGAGTGGAGCACGACTGTGTCCGTGGTGCTATTGGCTAGCGCGATTGGCTGTCAACGGAAAGGTTGGAGGTTCGAGCCCTCCCGGGAGCGGTGTGTCGTTTTTTTTTCTTCGCGCTGATAGCTTTGGAGAAATCTTCTGACCGTGGTGAGAGATGAGCACGACTGTCTTCGTGGCGCAATTGGCTAGCGCGATCGGCTGTTAACCGAAAGGTTGGAGGTTCCAGCCCTCCCGTGAGTGGGGTGTCGCTTTTTTTCTTCGCGCTGATAGCTTTGGAGAAATGTTCAGACGGTGGTGAGAATGGAGCACGACTGTCTCTGTGGCGCTATTGGCTAGTGCGATCGGCTAATAACCGAAAGGTTGGAGGTTCGAGCCCTCCCGGGACCGGTTTGTCGTTTTTTTTTATTTGCGCTGATAGCTTTGGAGAAATGTTCTGACCGTGGTGAGAGAAGAGCACGACTGTCTCCGTGGCGCTATTGGTTAGCGCGATTGACTGTTAATGGAAAGGTTGGAGGTTCGAGCCCCCCCGAGAGCGGTGTGTCTCTTTTTTCTTTGCGGTGATAGCTTTGTAGAAATGTTCTGACGGTTGTGAGAATAGAGCACGACTGTCTCCGTGGCGCAATGGGCTAGCGCAATCGGCTGTTAACCAAAACGTTGAAGGGTCGAGCCCTCCCGAGAGCGGTGTGTCGGTTTTTTTCTTTGCGCTGATAGCTTTGGAGATGTGTTCTGACCGTCTTGAGAGTGGGGCACGACTGTCTCCGTGGCGCTATTGATTAGCGCAATCGCCTGTTAACCGATAGGTTGGAGGTTCGAGCCCTCGCTGGAGCGGTGTGTGGCTTTTTCTTTGCGCTGACAGCTATGGAGTAGTGTTCCGATGGTGGTGAGAGTGAAGCTCGACTGCCTCCGTGGCGCAATTGGCAAGCGCAATCGGCTGTTAACCAAAACGTTGGAGGTTCAAGCCCTATCGAGAGCGGTGTGTCTCTTTTTTTCTTTGCACTGATAGCTTTGGAGAAATGTTCTGACCGTAATGAGAGTGGAGCACGACTGTGTCCGTGGCGCTATTGGCTAGCGCGAGTGGCTGTTAACCGAAAAGTTGGAGGTTCGAGCCCTCCCGGGAGCGGTGTGTCGTTTTTTTATTTGCGCTGAAAGCTTTGGGGAAATGTTCTGACGGTGGTGAGAGTGGAGCAAATGTTTCTCCGTGGCACAGTTGGCTAGCGCGTTTGGCTGTTAAACGAAAGGTTGGAAGTTCGAGCCCTCCCGGGGGCGGTGTGTCGCTTTTTTTCTTTGCGCTGATACCTTTGAGGAATGTTATGACCGTGGTGAGAGTAGAGCACGACTGTCTTTTTCGCGCAATCGGCTAGCGCGACCGGCTGTTAACCGAAAGGTTGGAGGTTCGAGCCCTCCAATGAGCGGTGTGTCGGTTTTTTTCTTTGCGCTAATAGCTTTGGAGAAATGTTCTGACCGTGGTGAGAGCGGAGCTCGACTGTCTCCATGGCGCTATTGGATAGCGCGATCGAATGTTAACCGAAAGGTTGGAGGTTCGAGCCCTCCCGGGACCGGTGTGTCGTTTTTTATTTGCGCTGATAGCTTTGGAGAAATGTTATGACCGTGGTGAGAGATGAGCACGACTGTCTCCGTGGCGCAATTGGCTAGCGCGATCAGCTGTTAACCGAAAGGTTGGAGGTTCGAGCCCTTCAATGAGTGGTGTGTTGCTTTTTTTCTTCGCGCTGATAGCTTTGGAGAAATGTTCTGACGGTGGTGAGAATGGAGCACGACTATCTCCGTGGCGTAATTGGCTAGCGCGATCTGCTGTTAAACGAAAGGTTGGAGGTTCGAGTCCTCCCGGGACCGGTGTGTCGTTTTTTTATTTGCGCTGATAGCTTTGGAGAAAAGTTCTGACGGTGGTGAGAATGGAGCACGACTATCTCCGTGGCGCAATTGGCTAGCGCGATCGGCTGCAAACCGAAAGGTTGGAGGTTCGAGCCCTCCCGGGGGCGGTGTTTCGCTTTTTTTCTTTGCGTTGATAGCTCTGGAGAAATGTTCTGACCGTGGTGCGAGTGGGGCACGACTGTCTCAGTGGTGCTATTGGCTAGCGCAGTCTGCTGTTAACCGAAAGGTTGGATGTTCGAACCCTCCCGGGAGAGATGTGTCGCTTTTTTCTTTGCGCAGACAGCTATGGAGAAATGTTTCGACGGTGGTGAGAGTGGAGCAAGACTGTCTCCGTGCGCAATTGACTAGCGCGATCGGCTGTTAACCGAAAGGTTGGAGGTTCGAGCTCTCCCGGGAGCGGTGTGTCGCTTTTTTTCTTTGCGCTGATACCTTTGAGGAATGTTATGACCGTGGTGAGAGTGGAGCACGAGTGTCTCTGTGGCACAGTTGGCTAGCGCGTTTAACTGTTAAAGAGAAAGGTTGGAGGTTCGAGCCCTCCCGGGATCGGTGTGTCGCTTTTTTTCTTTGCACAGATACCTTTGAGGAATTTGATGACCGTGGTGAGAGTAGAGCACCACTATCTCCATGGCGCAATTGGCTAGCGCGATCGGCTGTTAACCAAAACGTTGGAGGTTCAAGCCCTATTGAGAGCGGTGTGTCTCTTTTTTTTCTTCGCACTGATAGCTTTGGAGAAATGTTCTGACCGTGGTGAGAGTGGAGCACGACTGTGTCCGTGGCGCTACTGGCTAGCGCGATCAGCTGTTGACCGAAAGGTTGGAAGTTCGAGCCCTCCAATGAGTGGTGTGTTGCTTTTTTTCTTCGCGCGTATAGCTTTGGAGAAATGTTCTGACGGTGATGAGGATAGAGCACGACTATCACCTTGGCGTAATTGGCTAGCGCGATCTGCTGTTAACCGAAAGGTTGGAGGTTCGAGCCCTCCCGGGACCGGTGTGTCGTTTTTTTTATTTGCGCTGATAGCTCTGGAGAAATGTTCTGACCGTGGTGTGAGTGGGGCACGACTGTCTCAGTGGCGCTATTGGCTAGCGCAATCGGATGTTAACCGAAAGATTGGATGTTCGAACCCTCCCGGGAGAGATGTATCGCTTTTTTCTTTGCGCTGACAGCTATGGAGAAATGTTTCGACAGTGGTGACGGTGGAGAACGACTGTCTCCGTGGCGCATTTGGCTAGCGCGATCGGCTGTTTTCCGAAAGGTTGGAGGTTGGAGCCCTCCCGGGAGCGGCGTGTCGCTTTTTTCTTTGCGCTGACAGCTATGGAGAAATGTTCCGACAGTGGTGAGAGTGGAGCAAGACTGTCTCCGTGCGCAATTGACTAGCGCGATCGGCTGTTAACCGAAAGGTTGGAGGTTTGAGCCCTCCCGGGAGCGGAGTGTCGCTTTTTTTCTTTGCGCTGATAGCTTTGGAGAAAAGTTCTGACGGTGGTGAGAGTGAAGCACGACTATCTCCGGGGTGCAATTGCCTAGCGCGTTCAGCTGTTAACCAAAAGGTTGGAGGTTCGAGCCCTCCCGAGAGCGGTGTGTCTCTTTTTTCTTTGCGCTGATAGCTTTGTAGAAATGTTCTGACGGTTGTGAGAATAGAGCACGACTGTCTCCGTGGCGCAATGCGCTAGCGCAATCGGCTGCTAACCGAAAGGTTGGAGGTTCGAGCCCTCCCGGGATCGGTGTGTCGCTTTTTTTCTTTGCAGAGATACCTTTGAGAAATGTTATGACCGTGGTGAGAGTAGAGCACGACAATTTCCATGGCGCAATTGGGAGAGCACGACTATCTCCATGGCGCAATTGGCTAGCGCGATCGGCTGTTAACCAAAACGTTGGAGGTTCGAGCCCTCCCGGGGGCGGTGTGTCGCTTTTTTTTCTTTGTGCTGATAGCTTTGGAGAAATGTTCTGACGGTAGTGGGAGCGCAGCACGACTGTCTCCGTGGCGCTATTGGCTAGCGCAATCGGCTGTTAACCGAAAGTTTGGATGTTCGAACCCTCCCGGGGGCGGTGTTTCGCTTTTTTTTCTTTGCGTTGATAGCTCTGGAGAAATGTTCTGACCGTGGTGCGAGTGGGGCACGACTGTCTCAGTGGCGCTATTGGCTAGCGCAATCGGCTGTTAACCGAAAGGTTGGATGTTCGAACACTCCCGGAAGAGATGTGTCGCTTTTTTCTTTGCGCTGACAGCTATGGAGAAATGTTTCGACGGTGGTGACAGTGGAGCAAGACTGTCTCCGTGCGCAATTGACTAGCGCGATCGGCTGTTAACCGAAAGGTTGGAGGTTTGAGCCCTCCCGGGAGCGGAGTGTCGCTTTTTTTCCTTGCGCTGATAGCTTTGGAGAAAAGTTCTGACGGTGGTGAGAGTGAAGCACGACTATCTCCGGGATGCAATTGCCTAGGGCGTTCAGCTCTTAACCAAAAGGTTGGAGGTTCGAGCCCTCCCGAGAGCGGTGTGTCGCTTTTTTCTTTGCGCTGACAGCTATGGAGAAATGTTCCGACAGTGGTGAGAGTGGAGCAAGTCTGTCTCCGTGCGCAATTGACTAGCGCGATCGGCTGTTAACCGAAAGGTTGGAGGTTTGAGCCCTCCCGGGAGCGGAGTGTCGCTTTTTTTCTTTACGCTGATAGCTTTGGAGAAAAGTTCTGACGGTGGTGAGAGTGGAGCACGACTATCTCCGTGGCGCAATTGGCTAGCGCGATCGGCTGCTAACCTAAAGGTTGGAGGTTCGAGCCCTCACGGGATCGGTGTGTCGCTTTTTTTCTTTGCACAGATACGTTTGAGGAATGTTATGACCGTGGTGAGAGTAGAGCACGACTATCTCCATGGCGCAATTGGCTAGCGCGATCGGCTGTTAACCAAAACGTTGGAGGTTCGAGCCCTCCCGGGGGCGGTGTGTCGCTTTTTTTTCTTTGTGCTGATAGCTTTGGAGAAATGTTCTGACGGTAGTGGAAGTGCAGCACGACTGTCTCCGTGGCGCTATTGGCTAGCGCAATCGGCTGTTAACCAAAAGGTTGGATGTTCCAACCCTCCCGGGACAGATGTGTCGCTTTTTTCTTTGCGCTGACAGCTATGGATAAATGTTCCGATGGTGGTAAGAGTGAAGCTCGACTGCCTCCGTGGCGCGATTGGCAAGCGCAATCGGCTGTTAACCAAAACATTGGAGGTTCAAGCCCTCTTGAGAGCGGTGTGTCTCTTTTTTTTCTTCGCACTGATAGCTTTGGAGAAATGTTCTGACCGTGGTGAGAGTGGAGCACGACTGTGTCCGTGGCGCTATTGGCTAGCGCGATCAGCTGTTAACCGAAAGGTTGGAAGTTCGAGCCCTCCAATAAGTGGTGTGTTGCTTTTTTTCTTCGCGCTGATAGCTTTGGAGAAATGTTCTGACGGTTGTGAGGATAGAGCACGACTATCTCCGTGGCGTAATTGGCTAGCGCGATCTGCTGTTAACCGAAAGGTTGGAAGTTCGAGCCCTCCAATGAGTGGTGTGTTGCTTTTTTTCTTCGCGCTTATAGCTTTGGAGAAATGTTCTGACGGTGGTGAGGATGGAGCACGACTATCTCCGTGGCGTAATTGGCTAGCACGATCTGCTGTTAACCGAAAGGTTGGAGGTTCGAGCCCTCCCGGGACCGGTGTGTCGTTTTTTTTATTTGCGCTGATAGCTCTGGAGAAATGTTCTGACCGTGGTGCGAGTGGGGCACGACTGTCTCAGTGGCGCTATTGGCTAGCGCAATCGGATGTTAACCGAAAGATTGGATGTTCGAACCCTCCCGGGAGAGATGTGTCGTTTTTTTTTCTTCGCGCTGATAGCTTTGGAGAAATCTTCTGACTGTGGTGAGAGATGAGCACGACTGTCTCCGTGGCGCAATTGGCTAGCGCGATCGGCTGTTAAGCAAAAGGTTGGAGGTTCCAGCCCTCCCATGAGTGGGGTGTCGCTTTTTTTCTTTGCGCTGACAGCTATGGAGAAATGTTTCGACGGTGGTGACAGTGGAGAACGACTGTCTCCGTGGCGCATTTGGCTAGCGCGATCGGCTGTTTTCCGAAAGGTTGGAGGTTGAAGCCCTCCCGGGAGCGGCGTGTCGCTTTTTTCTTTGCGCTGACAGCTATGGAGAAATGTTCCGACAGTGGTGAGAGTGGAGCAAGACTGTCTCCGTGCGCAATAGACTAGCGCGATCGGCTGTTAACCGAAAGGTTGGAGGTTTGAGCCCTCCCGGGAGCGGAGTGTCGCTTTTTTTCTTTGCGCTGATAGCTTTGGAGAAAAGTTCTGACGGTGGTGAGGGTGGAGCACGACTATCTCCGGGGTGCAATTGCCTTGTGCGTTCAGCTGTTAACCAAAAGGCTGGAGGTTCGAGCCCTCCCGAGAGCGGTGTGTCTCTTTTTTCTTCGCGCTGATAGCTTCAGAGAAATGTTCTGACCGTGGTGAGAGTGGAGCACGGCTGTCTCCGCGGCGCTATTGGCTAGCGCGATCGGCTGTTAACCGAATGGTTGGAGGTTCGAGCCCTCCCGGGACCGGTGTGTCGCTTTTTTCTTTGCGCTGATAGCTCTGGAGAAATGTTCTGACCGTGGTGCGAGTGGGGCACGACTGTCTCAGTGGCACTATTGGCTAGCGCGATCGGCTAATAACCGAAAGGTTGGAGGTTCGAGCCCTCCCGGGACCGGTTTGTCGTTTTTTTAATTTGCGCTGATAGCTTTGGAGAAATCTTCTGACCGTGGTGAGAGACGAGCATGACTGTCTCCGTGGCGCTATTGGCTAGCGCGATTGACTGTTAACGGAAAGGTTGGAGGTTCGAGCCCTCCCGGGAGCGGTGTGTCTCTTTTTTTTTCTTCGCGCTGATAGATTTGGAGAAATGTTCTGACGGTGGTGAGAGTGGAGCACGAGTTTCTCCGTGGCACAGTTGGCTAGCGCGTTTGGCTGTTAAACGAAAGGTTGGAAGTTCGAGCCCTCCTGGGGGCGGTGTGTCGCTTTTTTTCTTTGCGGTGATACCTTTATGGAATGTTACGACCGTGGTGAGAGCAGAGCACGACTGTCTCCTTGGCGCAATTGGCTAGCGCGACCGGCTATTAACCGAAAGGTTGGAAGTTCGAGCCCTCCCATGAGTGGTGTGTCGCTTTTTTTCTTCGCGCTGATAGCTTTGGAGAAATGTTCTGACGGTGGTGAGAATGGAGCACGACTATCTCCGTGGCGCAGTTGGCTAGCCCGATCGGCTGTTAACTGAAAGGCTGGAGGTTCGAGCCCTCCCGGAACCGGTTTGTCGTTTTTTATTTGCGCTGATAGCTTTGGAGAAATGTTCTGACCGTGGTGAGAGATGAGCACGACTATCTACGTGGCGCAGTTGGCTAGCCCGATCGGCTGTTAACTGAAAGGCTGGAGGTTCGAGCCCTCCCGGAACCGGTTTGTCGTTTTTTATTTGCGCTGATAGCTTTGGAGAAATGTTCTGACCGTGGTGAGAGATGAGCACGACTGTCTCCGTGGCGCTAGTATCTAGCGCCATTGGCTGTTAACAGAAAGGTTGGAGGTTCGAGCCCTCTCGGGAGCGGTGTGTCTATTTTTTTTCTTCGCGCTGTTAACTTTGGAGAAATGTTCTGACCGTGGTGAGAGTGGAGCACGGCTGTCTCCGTTGCGATATTGGCTAGCGCGATTGGCTGTTAACCGAATGGTTGGAGGTTCGAGCCCTCCCGGGACCGGTGCGTCGTTTTGTTCTTTGCGCTGACAGCTACGGAAAAATGTTTCGACAGTGGTGGGAGTGGAGCACGACTGTCTCCGTGGCACATTTGGCTAGCACGATCGGCAGTTTACCGAAAGGTTGGAGGTTGGAGCCCTCCCGGGAGCGTTGTGTCGCTTTTTTCTTTGCGCTAACAGCTAAGGAGAAATCTTTCGACAGTGGTGAGAGTGGAGCAAGACTGTCTCCGTGCGCAATTGACTAGCGCGATTGGCTGTTAACCAAAAGGTTGGAGGTTCGAGCCCTCCCGAGAGCGGTGTGTCTCTTTTTTTTCTTCGCGCTGATAGCTTTGGGGAAATGTTCTGACCGTGGTGAGAGTGGGGCACGACTGCCTCCGTGGCACAGTTGGCTAGCGCGTTTGGCTGTTAAACGAATGGTTGGAGTTCGAGCCCTCCCGGGGGCGGTGTGTCGCTTTTTTTTGCGGTGATACCTTTGAGGAATGTTACGACCGTGGTGAGAGCAGAGCACGACTGTCTCCTTGGCGCAATTGGATAGCGCGACCGGCTATTAAACAAAAGGTTGGAGGTCCGAGCCCTCCCATGAGCGGTGTGTCGGTTTTTTCTTCGCGCTGATAGCTTTGGAGAAATGTTCTGACGGTGGTGAGAATGGAGCACGACTATCTCCTTGGCGCAATTGGCTAGCGCGATTGGCTGTTAACCGAAAGGCTGGAGGTTAGAGCCCTCCCAGGACCGGTGTGTGGTTTTTTTGCGCTGATAGCGTTGGAGAAATGTTCTGACCGTGGTGAGAGATGAGCACGACTGTCTCCGTGGCGCTAGAGGCTAGCGCGATTGGCTGTTAACCGAAAGGTTGGAGGTTCGAGCCCTCCCTTGAGTGGGGTGTCGCTTTTTTTCTTCGCGCTGATAGCTTTGGAGAATTATTCTGACGGTGGTGAGAATAGAGCACGACTGTCTCCGTGGCGCTATTGGCTTCCGCAATCGGCTGTTAACCGAAAATTTGGACGTTCGAGCCCTCCCGGGGGCGGTGTGTCGCTTTTTTTTTCTTCGCGCAGATAGCTCTGGAGAAATGTTCTGACCGTGGTGAGAGTGAGGCACGACTGTCTCCGTGGCGCTATTGGCTAGCGCGATTGGCTGTTAACCGAATGGTTGGAGGTTCGAGCCCTCCCGGGACCGGTGCGTCGCTTTTTTCTTTGCGCTGACAGCTACGGAAAAATGTTTCGACAGTGGCGGTAGTGGAGCACGACTGTCTCCGTGGCACATTTGGCTAGCACGATCGGCAGTTTACCGAAAGGCTGGAGGTTGGAGCCCTTCCGGGAGCGTTGTGTCGCTTTTTTCTTTGCGCTAACAGCTATGGAGAAATGTTCCGACAGTGGTGAGAGTGGAGCAAGACTGTCTCCGTGCGCAATTGACTAGCGCGATTGGCTGTTAACCGAAAGGTTGGAGGTTTGAGCGCTCCCGGGAGCGGAGTGTCGCTTTTTTTCTTTGCGCTGATAGCTTTGGAGAAAAGTTCTGACGGTGGTGAGAGTGGAGCACGACTATCTCCGGGGTGCAATTGCCTTGTGCGTTTGGCTGTTAAACGAAAGGTTGGAATTTCGAGCCCTCCCGGGGGCGGTGTGTCGCTTTTTTTTTGCGGTGATACCTTTGAGGAATGTTACGACCGTGGTGAGAGCAGAGCACGACTGTCTCCTTGGCGAAATTGGATAGCGTGACCGGCTATTAACCAAAAGGTTGGAGGTTCGAGCCCTCCCATGAGCGGTGTGTCGGTTTTTTTCTTCGCGCTGATAGCTTTGAAGAAATGTTTTGACGGTGGTGAGAATGGAGCACGACTATCTCCGTGGCGCTATTGGCTAGCGCAATCGGCTGTTAACCGAAAGGTTGGATGTTCGAACACTCCCGGAAGAGATGTGTCGCTTTTTTCTTTGCGCTGACAGCTATGGAGAAATGTTTCGACGGTGGTGACAGTGGAGCAAGACTGTCTCCGTGCGCAATTGACTAGCGCGATCGGCTGTTAACCGAAAGGTTGGAGGTTTGAGCCCTCCCGGGAGCGGAGTGTCGCTTTTTTTCCTTGCGCTGATAGCTTTGGAGAAAAGTTCTGACGGTGGTGAGAGTGAAGCACGACTATATCCGGGATGCAATTGCCTAGGGCGTTCAGCTCTTAACCAAAAGGTTGGAGATTCGAGCCCTCCCGAGAGCGGTGTGTCGCTTTTTTCTTTGCGCTGACAGCTATGGAGAAATGTTCCGACAGTGGTGAGAGTGGAGCAAGTCTGTCTCCGTGCGCAATTGACTACCGCGATCGGCTGTTAACCGAAAGGTTGGAGGTGTGAGCCCTCCCGGGAGCGGAGTGTCGCTTTTTTTCTTTACGCTGATAGCTTTGGAGAAAAGTTCTGACGGTGGTGAGAGTGGAGCACGACTATCTCCGTGGCGCAATTGGCTAGCGCGATCGGCTGCTAACCTAAAGGTTGGAGGTTCGAGCCCTCACGGGATCGGTGTGTCGCTTTTTTTCTTTGCACAGATACGTTTGAGGAATGTTATGACCGTGGTGAGAGTAGAGCACGACTATCTCCATGGCGCAATTGGCTAGCGCGATCGGCTGTTAACCAAAACGTTGGAGGTTCGATCCCTCCCGGGGGCGGTGTGTCGCTTTTTTTTCTTTGTGCTGATAGCTTTGGAGAAATGTTCTGACGGTAGTGGAAGTGCAGCACGACTGTCTCCGTGGCGCTATTGGCTAGCGCAATCGGCTGTTAACCAAAAGGTTGGATGTTCCAACCCTCCCGGGACAGATGTGTCGCTTTTTTCTTTGCGCTGACAGCTATGGATGAATGTTCCGATGGTGGTAAGAGTGAAGCTCGACTGCCTCCGTGGCGCGATTGGCAAGCGCAATCGGCTGTTAACCAAAACATTGGAGGTTCAAGCCCTCTTGAGAGCGGTGTGTCTCTTTTATTTCTTCGCACTGATAGCTTTGGAGAAATGTTCTGACCGTGGTGAGAGTGGAGCACGACTGTGTCCGTGGCGCTATTGGCTAGCGCGATCAGCTGTTAACCGAAAGGTTGGAAGTTCGAGCCCTCCAATAAGTGGTGTGTTGCTTTTTTTCTTCGCGCTTATAGCTTTGGAGAAATGTTCTGACGGTGATGAGGATGGAGCACGACTATCTCCGTGGCGTAATTGGCTAGCACGATCTGCTGTTAACCGAAAGGTTGGAGGTTCGAGCCCTCCCGGGATCGGTGTGTCGTTTTTTTTTATTTGCGCTGATAGCTCTGGAGAAATGTTCTGACCGTGGTGCGAGTGGGGCACGACTGTCTCAGTGGCGCTATTGGCTAGCGCAATCGGATGTTAACCGAAAGATTGGATGTTCGAACCCTCCCGGGAGAGATGTGTCGTTTTTTTTTCTTCGCACTGATAGCTTTGGAGAAATCTTCTGACTGTGGTGAGAGATGAGCACGACTGTCTCCGTGGCGCAATTGGCTAGCGCGATCGGCTGTTAACCAAAAGGTTGGAGGTTCCAGCCCTCCCATGAGTGGGGTGTCGCTTTTTTCTTTGCGCTGACAGCTATGGAGAAATGTTTCGACGGTGGTGACAGTGGAGAACGACTGTCTCCGTGGCGCATTTGGCTAGCGCGATCGGCTGTTTTCCGAAAGGTTGGAGGTTGAAGCCCTCCCGGGAGCGGCGTGTCGCTTTTTTCTTTGCGCTGACAGCTATGGAGAAATGTTCCGACAGTGGTGAGAGTGGAGCAAGACTGTCTCCGTGCGCAATAGACTAGCGCGATCGGCTGTTAACCGAAAGGTTGGAGGTTTGAGCCCTCCCGGGAGCGGAGTGTCGCTTTTTTTCTTTGCGCTGATAGCTTTGGAGAAAAGTTCTGACGGTGGTGAGAGTGGAGCACGACTATCTCCGGGGTGCAATTGCCTTGTGCGTTCAGCTGTTAACCAAAAGGCTGGAGGTTCGAGCCCTCCCGAGAGCGGTGTGTCTCTTTTTTCTTCGCGCTGATAGCTTCAGAGAAATGTTCTGACCGTGGTGAGAGTGGAGCACGGCTGTCTCCGCGGCGCTATTTGCTAGCGCGATCGGCTGTTAACCGAATGGTTGGAGGTTCGAGCCCTCCCGGGACCGGTGTGTCGCTTTTTTCTTTGCGCTGATAGCTCTGGAGAAATGTTCTGACCGTGGTGCGAGTGGGGCACGACTGTCTCAGTGGCGCTATTGGCTAGCGCGATCGGCTAATAACCGAAAGGTTGGAGGTTCGAGCCCTCCCGGGACCGGTTTGTCGTTTTTTTTATTTGCGCTGATAGCTTTGGAGAAATCTTCTGACCGTGGTGAGAGACGAGCACGACTGTCTCCGTGGCGCTATTGGCTAGCGCGATTGACTGTTAACGGAAAGGTTGGAGGTTCGAGCCCTCCCGGGAGCGGTGTGTCTCTTTTTTTTTCTTCGCGCTGATAGATTTGGAGAAATGTTCTGACGGTGGTGAGAGTGGAGCACGAGTTTCTCCGTGGCACAGTTGGCTAGCGCGTTTGGCTGTTAAACGAAAGGTTGGAAGTTCGAGCCCTCCTGGGGGCGGTGTGTCGCTTTTTTTCTTTGCGGTGATACCTTTATGGAATGTTACGACCGTGGTGAGAGCAGAGCACGACTGTCTCCTTGGCGCAATTGGCTAGCGCGACCGGCTATTAACCGAAAGGTTGGAGGTTCGAGCCCTCCCATGAGTGGTGTGTTGCTTTTTTTCTTCGCGCTGATAGCTTTGGAGAAATGTTCTGACGGTGGTGAGAATGGAGCACGACTATCTCCGTGGCGCAGTTGGCTAGCCCGATCGGCTGTTAACTGAAAGGCTGGAGGTTCGAGCCCTCCCGGAACCGGTTTGTCGTTTTTTATTTGCGCTGATAGCTTTGGAGAAATGTTCTGACCGTGGTGAGAGATGAGCACGACTATCTCCGTGGCGCAGTTGGCTAGCCCGATCGGCTGTTAACTGAAAGGCTGGAGGTTCGAGCCCTCCCGGAACCGGTTTGTCGTTTTTTATTTGCGCTGATAGCTTTGGAGAAATGTTCTGACCGTGGTGAGAGATGAGCACGACTGTCTCCGTGGCGCTAGTATCTAGCGCCATTGGCTGTTAACAGAAAGGTTGGAGGTTCGAGCCCTCTCGGGAGCGGTGTGTCTCTTTTTTTTCTTCGCGCTGTTAGCTTTGGAGAAATGTTCTGACCGTGGTGAGAGTGGAGCACGGCTGTCTCCGTTGCGATATTGGCTAGCGCGATTGGCTGTTAACCGAATGGTTGGAGGTTCGAGCCCTCCCGGGACCGGTGCGTCGTTTTGTTCTTTGCGCTGACAGCTACGGAAAAATGTTTCGACAGTGGTGGGAGTGGAGCACGACTGTCTCCGTGGCACATTTGGCTAGCACGATCGGCAGTTTACCGAAAGGTTGGAGGTTGGAGCCCTCCCGGGAGCGTTGTGTCGCTTTTTTCTTTGCGCTAACAGCTAAGGAGAAATCTTTCGACAGTGGTGAGAGTGGAGCAAGACTGTCTCCGTGCGCAATTGACTAGCGCGATTGGCTGTTAACCAAAAGGTTGGAGGTTCGAGCCCTCCCGAGAGCGGTGTGTCTCTTTTTTTTCTTCGCGCTGATAGCTTTGGGGAAATGTTCTGACCGTGGTGAGAGTGGGGCACGACTGCCTCCGTGGCACAGTTGGCTAGCGCGTTTGGCTGTTAAACGAATGGTTGGAGTTCGAGCCGTCCCGGGGGCGGTGTGTCGCTTTTTTTTTGCGGTGATACCTTTGAGGAATGTTACGACCGTGGTGAGAGCAGAGCACGACTGTCTCCTTGGCGCAATTGGATAGCGCGACCGGCTATTAAACAAAAGGTTGGAGGTCCGAGCCCTCCCATGAGCGGTGTGTCGGTTTTTTCTTCGCGCTGATAGCTTTGGAGAAATGTTCTGACGGTGGTGAGAATGGAGCACGACTATCTCCTTGGCGCAATTGGCTAGCGCGATTGGCTGTTAACCGAAAGGCTCGAGGTTAGAGCCCTCCCAGGACCGGTGTGTGTTTTTTTTTGCGCTGATAGCGTTGGAGAAATGTTCTGACCGTGGTGAGAGATGAGCACGACTGTCTCCGTGGCGCTAGAGGCTAGCGCGATTGGCTGTTAACCGAAAGGTTGGAGGTTCGAGCCCTCCCTTGAGTGGGGTGTCGCTTTTTTTCTTCGCGCTGATAGCTTTGGAGAATTATTCTGACGGTGGTGAGAATAGAGCACGACTGTCTCCGTGGCGCTATTGGCTTGCGCAATCGGCTGTTAACCGAAAATTTGGACGTTCGAGCCCTCCCGGGGGCGGTGCGTCGCTTTTTTCTTTGCGCTGACAGCTACGGAAAAATGTTTCGACAGTGGCGGTAGTGGAGCACGACTGTCTCCGTGGCACATTTGGCTAGCACGATCGGCAGTTTACCGAAAGGCTGGAGGTTGGAGCCCTTCCGGGAGCGTTGTGTCGCTTTTTTCTTTGCGCTAACAGCTATGGAGAAATGTTCCGACAGTGGTGAGAGTGGAGCAAGACTGTCTCCGTGCGCAATTGACTAGCGCGATTGGCTGTTAACCGAAAGGTTGGAGGTTTGAGCCCTCCCGGGAGCGGAGTGTCGCTTTTTTTCTTTGCGCTGATAGCTTTGGAGAAAAGTTCTGACGGTGGTGAGAGTGGAGCACGACTATCTCCGGGGTGCAATTGCCTTGTGCGTTTGGCTGTTAAACGAAAGGTTGGAATTTCGAGCCCTCCCGGGGGCGGTGTGTCGCTTTTTTTTGCGGTGATACCTTTGAGGAATGTTACGACCGTGGTGAGAGCAGAGCACGACTGTCTCCTTGGCGAAATTGGATAGCGTGACCGGCTATTAACCAAAAGGTTGGAGGTTCGAGCCCTCCCATGAGCGGTGTGTCGGTTTTTTTCTTCGCGCTGATAGCTTTGAAGAAATGTTTTGACGGTGGTGAGAATGGAGCACGACTATCTCCGTGGCGCAATTGGCTAGCGCGATCGGCTGTTAACCGAAAGGCTGGAGGTTAGAGCCCTCCCAGGACCGGTGTGTCGTTTTTTATTTGTGCTGATAGCTTTGGAGAAATGTTCTGACGGTGGTGAGAATGGAGCACGACTATCTCCGTGGCGCAATTGGCTAGGGCGATCGGCTGCTAACCGAAAGGTTGGAGGTTCGAGCCCTCCCGGGATTGGTGTGTCGTTTTTTTTTAATTTGCGCTGATAGCTTTGGAGAAATGTTCTGACCGTGCTGAGAGATGAGCCCGACGGTCTCCGTGGTGCAATTGTCTAGCGCGATCGGCTGTTAACCGAAATGTTGGAGGTTCGAGCCCTCCCATGAGTGGGGTGTCGCTTTTTTTCTTCGCGCTGATAGCTTTGGAGAAATATTCTGACGGTGGTGAGAATAGAGCACGACTGTCTCCGTGGCGTTATTGGCTTGCGCAATCGGCTGTTAACCGAAAGGTTGGAGGTTCGAGCCCTCCAATGAGTGGTGTGTCGCTTTTTTTCTTTGCGTTGATAGCTTTAGAGAAATGTTCTGACCGTGGTGAGAGTGGAGCACGGCTGTCTCTGCGGCGCTATTGGCTAGCGCGATCGGCTGTTAACCGAATGGTTGGAGGTTCGAGCCCTCCCGGGACCGGTGTGTCGCTTTTTTCTTTGCGCTGACAGCTACGGAGAAATGTTTTGACAGTAATGGGAGTGGAGCACGACTGTCTCCGTGGCATATTTGGCTAGCAAGATCGGCTGTTTACCGAAAAGTGGGAGGTTGGAGCCCTCCCGTGAGTGGGGTGTCGCTTTTTTTTCGCGCTGATAGTTTTGGAGAAATGTTCTGACGGTGGTGAGAATGGAGCACGACTGTCTCTATGGCGCTATTGGCTAGCGCGATTGACTGTTAACGGAAAGGTTGGAGGTTCGAGCCCTCCCGGGAGTGGTGTGTCTCTTTTTTTTTCTTCGCGCTGATAGATTTGGAGAAATGTTCTGACGGTGGTGAGAGTGGAGCACGAGTTTCTCCGTGGCACAATTGGCTAGCGCGTTTGGCTGTTAAACGAAAGGTTGGAAGTTCGAGCCCTCCTGGGGGCGGTGTGTCGCTTTTTTTCTTTGCGGTGATACCTTTAAGGAATGTTACGACCGTGGTGAGAGCAGAGCACGACTGTCTCCTTGGCGCAATTGGCTAGCGCGACCGGCTATTAACCGAAAGGTTGGAGGTTCGAGCCCTCCCATGAGTGGTGTGTCGCTTTTTTTCTTCGCGCTGATAGCTTTGGAGAAATGTTCTGACGGTGGTGAGAATGGAGCACGACTATCTCCGTGGCGCAGTTGGCTAGCCCGATCGGCTGTTAACCGAAAGGCTGGAGGTTCGAGCCCTCTCGTGAGTGGGGTGTCGCTTTTTTTCTTCGCGCTGATAGCTTTGGAGAAATATTTTTACGGTGGTGAGAATGAAGCACGACTGTCTCCGTGGCGCTATTGGCTAGCGCGATCGGCTGTTAACCGAAAGGATTGAGGTTCGAGCCCTCCCGGGACCGGTGTGTCGTTTTTTTTATTTGCGCTGATAGCTTTGGAGAAATGTTCTGATGGTGGTGAGAATGGAGCACGACTATCTCCGTGGCGCAATTGGCTAGCACGATCGGCTGCTAACCGAAAGGTTGGAGGTTCGAGCCCTCACGGGATCGGTGTGTCGCTTTTTTTCTTTGCACAGATACCTTTGAGGAATGTTATGACCGAGGTGAGAGTAGAGCACGACTATTTCCATGGCGCAATTGGCTAGCGCGATCGGCTGTTAACCAAAGCGTTGGAGGTTCAAGCCCTCCCGAAAGCGGTGTGTCTCTTCTTTTTCTTCGCGCTGATAGCTTTGGAGAAATGTTCTGACCGTGGTGAGTGTGGAGCACGGCTGTCTCCGTGGCGCTATTGGCTAGCGCGATCAGCTGTTAACCGAATGGTTGGAGGTTCGAGCCCTTTCGGGACCGGTGTGTCGCTTTTTTCTTTGCGCTGACAGCTACGGAGACATTGTGTTACACTGGCAAATGCAGCTAACACTGCAATTATGTGTTTTCGTTTATTTATGTCAGACTGTACAAGGGAGCCGAGGCCTCTGTCAGGCACTCCAGCCTTTAGCCCCGGCTACCCCCTTTGTGTGAAAGGAAAATAAACTTCACTTCACTTCACTTCACTTCACATGTTTTGACAGTGGTGGGAGTGGAGCACGATGGTCTCCGTGGCACATTTGGCTAGCACGATCGGCTGTTTACCGAAAAGTGGGAGGTTGGAGCCCTCCCGGGAGCGGTGTGTCGCTTTTTTCTTTGCGCTAACAGCTATGGAGAAATGTTGCGACAGTGGTGAGAGTGGAGCAAAACTGTGTCCGTGCGCAATTGACTAGCCCGATTGGTTGTTAACCAAAAGGTTGGAGGTTCGAGCCCTCCCGAGAGCGGTGTGTCTCTTTTTTTTCTTCGCACTGATAGCTTTGGGGATATGTTCTGACCGTGGTGAGAGTGGAGCACGACTGTCTCCGTGGCGCTATTGGCTAGCGCGATTGGCTGTTAACGGAAAGGTTGGAGGTTCGAGCCCTCCCGGGAGCGGTGTGTCGTTTTTTTTCTTCGCGCTTATAGCTTTGGAGAAATCTTCTGACCGTGGTGAGAGATGAGCACGACTGTCTCCGTGGGGCAATTGGCTAGCGCGATCGGCTGTTAACCAAAAGGTTGGAGGTTCCAGCCCTCCCATGAGTGGGGTGTCGCTTTTTTTCTTCGCGCTGATAGCTTTGCAGAAATGTTCTGACGGTGGTGAGAATGGAGCACGACTGTCTCTGTGGCGCTATTGGCTAGCG
Organism: Rhipicephalus microplus; assembly: GCF_043290135.1. Taxonomy (NCBI): domain Eukaryota; kingdom Metazoa; phylum Arthropoda; class Arachnida; order Ixodida; family Ixodidae; genus Rhipicephalus; species Rhipicephalus microplus. The sequence goes on along the minus strand of NC_134703.1, from coordinate 204,293,250 downwards.
CGATCGGCTAATAACCGAAAGGTTGGAGGTTCGAGCCCTCCCGGAACCGGTTTGTCGTTTTTTTATTTGCGCTGATAGCTTTGGAGAAATGTTCTCACCGCGGTGAGAGATGAGCACGACTGTCTCCGTGGCGCTAGTATCTAGCGCCATTGGCTGTTAACAGAAAGGTTGGAGGTTCGAGCCCTCTCGGGAGCGGTGTGTCTCTTTATTTTCTTCGCGCTGTTAGCTCTGGAGAAATGTTCTGACCGTGGTGAGAGTGAGGCACGACTGTCTCCGTGGCGCTATTGGCTAGCGCGATTGGCTGTTAACCGAATGGTTGGAGGTTCGAGCCCTCCCGGGACCGGTGCGTCGCTTTTTTCTTTGCGCTGACAGCTACGGAAAAATGTTTCGACAGTGGCGGTAGTGGAGCACGACTGTCTCCGTGGCCCATTTGGCTAGCACGATCGGCAGTTTACCGAAAGGCTGGAGGTTGGAGCCCTTCCGGGAGCGTTGTGTCGCTTTTTTCTTTGCGCTAACAGCTATGGAGAAATGTTCCGACAGTGGTGAGAGTGGAGCAAGACTGTCTCCGTGCGCAATTGACTAGCGCGATTGGCTGTTAACCAAAAGGTTGGAGGTTCGAGCCCTCCCGAGAGCGGTGTGTCTCTTTTTTTTTCTTCGCGCTGATAGCTTTGGGGAAATGTTCTGACCGTGGTGAGAGTGGGGAACGACTGCCTCCGTGGCACAGTTGGCTAGCGCGTTTGGCTGTTAAACGAAAGGTTGGAATTTCGAGCCCTCCCGGGGTCGGTGTGTAGCTTTTTTTTGCGGTGATACCTTTGAGGAATGTTACGACCGTGGTGAGAGCAGAGCACGACTGTCTCCTTGGCGAAATTGGATAGCGTGACCGGCTATTAACCAAAAGGTTGGAGGTTCGAGCCCTCCCATGAGCGGTGTGTCGGTTTTTTTCTTCGCGCTGATAGCTTTGAAGAAATGTTCTGACGGTGGTGAGAATGGAGCACGACTATCTCCGTGGCGCAATTGGCTAGCGCGATCGGCTGTTAACCGAAAGGCTGGAGGTTAGAGCCCTCCCAGGACCGGTGTGTCGTTTTTTATTTGCGCTGATAGCTTTGGAGAAATGTTCTGACCGTGGTGAGAGATGAGCACGACTGTCTCCGTGGCGCTATAGGCTAGCGCGATTGGCTGTTAACGGAAAGGTTGGAGGTTCGAGCCCTCCCGGGACCGGTGTGTCGTTTTTTTTATTTGCGCTGATAGCTTTGGAGAAATGTTCTGACGGTGGTGAGAATGGAGCACGACTATCTCCGTGGCGCAATTGGCTAGGGCGATCGGCTGCTAACCGAAAGGTTGGAGGTTCGAGCCCTCCCGGGATTGGTGTGTCGTTTTTTTTTAATTTGCGCTGATAGCTTTGGAGAAATGTTCTGACCGTGGTGAGAGATGAGCCCGACGGTCTCCGTGGTGCAATTGTCTAGCGCGATCGGCTGTTAACCGAAATGTTGGAGGTTCGAGCCCTCCCATGAGTGGGGTGTCGCTTTTTTTCTTCGCGCTGATAGCTTTGGAGAAATATTCTGACGGTGGTGAGAATAGAGCACGACTGTCTCCGTGGCGTTATTGGCTTGCGCAATCGGCTGTTAACCGAAAGGTTGGAGGTTCGAGCCCTCCAATGAGTGGTGTGTCACTTTTTTTCTTTGCGTTGATAGCTTTGGAGAAATGTTCTGACGGTGGTGAGAATGGACCACAACTATCTCCGTGGCGTAATTGGCTAGCGCAATCTGCTGTTAACCGAAAGGTTGAAGGTTCGAGCCCTCCCGGGACCGGTGTGTCGTTTTTTTTTAATTTGCGCTGATAGCTTTGGAGAAATGTTCTGACGGTGGTGAGAATGGAGCACGACTATCTCCGTGGCGCAATTGGCTAGCGCGATCGTCTGTTAACCTAAAGGTTGGAGGTTCGAGCCCTCGCGGGATCGGTGTGTCGCTTTTTTCTTTGCACAGATACCTTTGAGGAATGCTATGACCGTGGTGAGAGTAGAGCACGACTATCTCCATGGCGCAATTGGCTAGCGCGATCGGCTGTTAACCAAAACGTTGGAGGTTCAAGCCCTCCCGAAAGCGGTGTGTCTCTTCTTTTTCTTCGCGCTGATAGCTTTAGAGAAATGTTCTGACCGTGGTGAGAGTGGAGCACGGCTGTCTCTGCGGCGCTATTGGCTAACGCGATCGGCTGTTAACCGAATGGTTGGAGGTTCGAGCCCTCCCGGGACCGGTGTGTCGCTTTTTTCTTTGCACTGACAGCTACGGAGAAATGTTTTGACAGTAATGGGAGTGGAGCACGACTGTCTCCGTGGCATATTTGGCTAGCAAGATCGGCTGTTTACCGAAAAGTGGGAGGTTGGAGCCCTCCCGTGAGTGGGGTGTCGCTTTTTTTTCGCGCTGATAGCTTTGGAGAAATGTTCTGACGGTGGTGAGAATGGAGCACGACTGTCTCTGTGGCGCTATTGGCTAGCGCGATTGACTGTTAACGGAAAGGTTGGAGGTTCGAGCCCTCCCGGGAGTGGTGTGTCTCTTTTTTTTTCTTCGCGCTGATAGATTTGGAGAAATGTTCTGACGGTGGTGAGAGTGGAGCACGAGTTTCTCCGTGGCACAATTGGCTAGCGCGTTTGGCTGTTAAACGATAGGTTGGAAGTTCGAGCCCTCCTGGGGGCGGTGTGTCGCTTTTTTTCTTTGCGGTGATACCTTTAAGGAATGTTACGACCGTGGTGAGAGCAGAGCACGACTGTCTCCTTGGCGCAATTGGCTAGCGCGACCGGCTATTAACCGAAAGGTTGGAGGTTCGAGCCCTCCCATGAGTGGTGTGTCGCTTTTTTTCTTCGCGCTGATAGCTTTGGAGAAATGTTCTGACGGTGGTGAGAATGGAGCACGACTATCTCCGTGGCGCAGTTGGCTAGCCCGATCGGCTGTTAACCGAAAGGCTGGAGGTTCGAGCCCTCTCGTGAGTGGGGTGTCGCTTTTTTTCTTCGCGCTGATAGCTTTGGAGAAATATTTTTACGGTGGTGAGAATGAAGCACGACTGTCTCCGTGGCGCTATTGGCTAGCGCGATCGGCTGTTAACCGAAAGGTTGGAGGTTCGAGCCCTCCCGGGACCGGTGTGTCGTTTTTTTTTATTTGCGCTGATAGCTTTGGAGAAATGTTCTGATGGTGGTGAGAATGGAGCACGACTATCTCCGTGGCGCAATTGGCTAGCACGATCGGCTGCTAACCGAAAGGTTGGAGGTTCGAGCCCTCACGGGATCGGTGTGTCGCTTTTTTTCTTTGCTCAGATACCTTTGAGGAATGTTATGACCGAGGTGAGAGTAGAGCACGACTATTTCCATGGCGCAATTGGCTAGCGCGATCGGCTGTTAACCAAAGCGTTGGAGGTTCAAGCCCTCCCGAAAGCGGTGTGTCTCTTCTTTTTCTTCGCGCTGATAGCTTTGGAGAAATGTTCTGACCGTGGTGAGTGTGGAGCACGGCTGTCTCCGTGGCGCTATTGGCTAGCGCGATCAGCTGTTAACCGAATGGTTGGAGGTTCGAGCCCTTTCGGGACCGGTGTGTCGCTTTTTTCTTTGCGCTGACAGCTACGGAGACATGTTTTGACAGTGGTGGGAGTGGAGCACGATGGTCTCCGTGGCATATTTGGCTAGCACGATCGGCTGTTTACCGAAAAGTGGGAGGTTGGAGCCCTCCCGGGAGCGGTGTGTCGCTTTTTTCTTTGCGCTAACAGCTATGGAGAAATGTTGCGACAGTGGTGAGAGTGGAGCAAAACTGTGTCCGTGCGCAATTCACTAGCCCGATTGGTTGTTAACCAAAAGGTTGGAGGTTCGAGCCCTCCCGAGAGCGGTGTGTCTCTTTTTTTTTCTTCGCACTGATAGCTTTGGGGAAATGTTCTGACCGTGGTGAGAGTGGAGCACGACTGTCTCCGTGGCGCTATTGGCTAGCGCGATTGGCTGTTAACGGAAAGGTTGGAGGTTCGAGCCCTCCCGGGAGCGGTGTGTCGTTTTTTTTCTTCGCGCTTATAGCTTTGGAGAAATCTTCTGACCGTGGTGAGAGATGAGCACGACTGTCTCCGTGGGGCAATTGGCTAGCGCGATCGGCTGTTAACCAAAAGGTTGGAGGTTCCAGCCCTCCCATGAGTGGGGTGTCGCTTTTTTTCTTCGCGCTGATAGCTTTGCAGAAATGTTCTGACGGTGGTGAGAATGGAGCACGACTGTCTCTGTGGCGCTATTGGCTAGCGCGATCGGCTAATAACCGAAAGGTTGGAGGTTCGAGCCCTTCCGGAACCGGTTTGTCGTTTTTTTATTTGCGCTGATAGCTTTGGAGAAATGTTCTCACCGTGGTGAGAGATGAGCACGACTGTCTCCGTGGCGCTAGTATCTAGCGCCATTGGCTGTTAACAGAAAGGTTGGAGGTTCGAGCCCTCTCGGGAGCGGTGTGTCTCTTTTTTTTCTTCGCGCTGTTAGCTCTGGAGAAATGTTCTGACCGTGGTGAGAGTGAGGCACGACTGTCTCCGTGGCGCTATTGGCTAGCGCGATTGGCTGTTAAACGAATGGTTGGAGGTTCGAGCCCTCCCGGGACCGGTGCGTCGCTTTTTTCTTTGCGCTGACAGCTACGGAAAAATGTTTCGACAGTGGCGGTAGTGGAGCACGACTGTCTCCGTGGCCCATTTGGCTAGCACGATCGGCAGTTTACCGAAAGGCTGGAGGTTGGAGCCCTTCCGGGAGCGTTGTGTCGCTTTTTTCTTTGCGCTAACAGCTATGGAGAAATGTTCCGACAGTGGTGAGAGTGGAGCAAGACTGTCTCCGTGCGCAATTGACTAGCGCGATTGGCTGTTAACCAAAAGGTTGGAGGTTCGAGCCCTCCCGAGAGCGGTGTGTCTCTTTTTTTTCTTCGCGCTGATAGCTTTGGGGAAATGTTCTGACCGTGGTGAGAGTGGGGAACGACTGCCTCCGTGGCACAGTTGGCTAGCGCGTTTGGCTGTTAAACGAAAGTTTGGAATTTCGAGCCCTCCCGGGGGCGGTGTGTCGCTTTTTTTTGCGGTGATACCTTTGAGGAATGTTACGACCGTGGTGAGAGCAGAGCACGACTGTCTCCTTGGCGAAATTGGATAGCGTGACCGGCTATTAACCAAAAGGTTGGAGGTTCGAGCCCTCCCATGAGCGGTGTGTCGGTTTTTTTCTTCGCGCTGATAGCTTTGAAGAAATGTTCTGACGGTGGTGAGAATGGAGCACGACTATCTCCGTGGCGCAATTGGCTAGCGCGATCGGCTGTTAACCGAAAGGCTGGAGGTTAGAGCCCTCCCAGGACCGGTGTGTCGTTTTTTATTTGCGCTGATAGCTTTGGAGAAATGTTCTGACCGTGGTGAGAGATGAGCACGACTGTCTCCGTGGCGCTATAGGCTAGCGCGATTGGCTGTTAACGGAAAGGTTGGAGATTCGAGCCCTCCCGGGAGCGGTGTGTCATTTTTTTAATTTGCGCTGAAAGCTTTGGGGAAATGTTCTGACGGTGGTGAGAATGGAGCACGACTATCTCCGTGGCGCAATTGGCTAGGGCGATCGGCTGCTAACCGAAAGGTTGGAGTTTCGAGCCCTCCCTGGATTGGTGTGTCGTTTTTTTTTATTTGCGCTGAGAGCTTTGGAGAAATGTTCTGACCGTGGTGAGAGATGAGCCCGACGGTCTCCGTGGTGCAATTGTCTAGCGCGATCGGCTGTTAACCGAAATGTTGGAGGTTCGAGCCCTCCCATGAGTGGGGTGTCGCTTTTTTTCTTCGCGCTGATAGCTTTGGAGAAATATTCTGACGGTGGTGAGAATAGAGCACGACTGTCTCCGTGGCGTTATTGGCTTGCGCAATCGGCTGTTAACCGAAAGGTTGGAGGTTCGAGCCCTCCAATGAGTGGTGTGTCGCTTTTTTTCTTTGCGTTGATAGCTTTGGAGAAATGTTCTGACGGTGGTGAGAATGGAGCACAACTATCTCCGTGGCGTAATTGGCTAGCGCAATCTGCTGTTAACCGAAAGGTTGAAGGTTCGAGCCCTCCCGGGACCGGTGTATCGTTTTTTTTAATTTGCGCTGATAGCTTTTGAGAAATGTTCTGACGGTGGTGAGAATGGAGCACGACTATCTCCGTGGCGCAATTGGCTAGCGCGATCGTCTGTTAACCTAAAGGTTGGAGGTTCGAGCCCTCTCGGGATCGGTGTGTCGCTTTTTTTCTTTGCACAGATACCTTTGAGGAATGCTATGACCGTGGTGAGAGTAGAGCACGACTATCTCCATGGCGCAATTGGCTAGCGCGATCGGCTGTTAACCAAAACGTTGGAGGTTCGAGCCCTCCCGAAAGCGGTGTGTCTCTTCTTTTTCTTCGCGCTGATAGCTTTAGAGAAATGTTCTGACCGTGGTGAGAGTGGAGCACGGCTGTCTCTGCGGCGCTATTGGCTAGCGCGATCGGCTGTTAACCGAATGGTTGGAGGTTCGAGCCCTCCCGGGACCGGTGTGTCGCTTTTTTTCTTTGCGCTGACAGCTACGGAGAAATGTTTTGACAGTGATGGGAGTGGAGCACGACTGTCTCCGTGGCATATTTGGCTAGCAAGATCGGCTGTTTACCGAAAAGTGGGAGGTTGGAGCCCTCCCGTGAGTGGGGTGTCGCTTTTTTTTCGCGCTGATAGCTTTGGAGAAATGTTCTGACGGTGGTGAGAATGGAGCACGACTGTCTCTGCGCCGCTATTGGCTAGCGCGATTGACTGTTAACGGAAAGGTTGGAGGTTCGAGCCCTCCCGGGAGCGGTGTGTCTCTTTTTTTTCTTCGCGCTGATAGATTTGGAGAAATGTTCTGACGGTGGTGAGAGTGGAGCACGAGTTTCTCCGTGGCACAATTGGCTAGCGCGTTTGGCTATTAAACGAAAGGTTGGAAGTTCGAGCCCTCCTGGGGGCGGTGTGTCGCTTTTTTTCTTTGCGGTGATACCTTTAAGGAATGTTACGACCGTGGTGAGAGCAGAGCACGACTGTCTCCTTGGCGCAATTGGCTAGCGCGACCGGCTATTAACCGAAAGGTTGGAGGTTCGAGCCCTCCCATGAGTGGTGTGTCGCTTTTTTTCTTCGCGCTGATAGCTTTGGAGAAATGTTCTGACGGTGGTGAGAATGGAGCACGACTATCTCCGTGGCGCAGTTGGCTAGCCCGATCGGCTGTTAACCGAAAGGCTGGAGGTTCGAGCCCTCTCGTGAGGGGGTGTCGCTTTTTTTCTTCGCGCTGATAGCTTTGGAGAAATATTTTCACGGTGGTGAGAATGAAGCACGACTGTCTCCATGGCGCTATTGGCTAGCGCGATCGGCTGTTAACCGAAAGGTTGGAGGTTCGAGCCCTCCCGGGACCGGTGTGTCGTTTTTTTTTATTTGCGCTGATAGCTTTGGAGAAATGTTCTGATGGTGGTGAGAATGGAGCACGACTATCTCCGTGGCGCAATTGGCTAGCACGATCGGCTGCTAACCGAAAGGTTGGAGGTTCGAGCCCTCACGGGATCGGTGTGTCGCTTTTTTTCTTTGCACAGATACCTTTGAGGAATGTTATGACCGAGGTGAGAGTAGAGCACGACTATTTCCATGGCGCAATTGGCTAGCGCGATCGGCTGTTAACCAAAGCGTTGGAGGTTCGAGCCCTCCCGAAAGCGGTGTGTCTCTTCTTTTTCTTCGAGCTGATAGCTTTGGAGAAATGTTCTGACCGTGGTGAGAGTGGAGCACGGCTGTCTCTGCGGCGCTATTGGCTAGCGCGATCTGCTGTTAACCGAAAGGTTGAAGGTTCGAGCCCTCCCGGGACCGGTGTGTCGTTTTTTTTAATTTGCGCTGATAGCTTTGGAGAAATGTTCTGACGGTGGTGAGAATGGAGCACGACTATCTCCGTGGCGCAATTGGCTAGCGCGATCGTCTGTTAACCTAAAGGTTGGAGGTTCGAGCCCTCTCGGGATCGGTGTGTCGCTTTTTTTCTTTGCACAGATACCTTTGAGGAATGCTATGACCGTGGTGAGAGTAGAGCACGACTATCTCCATGGCGCAATTGGCTAGCGCGATCGGCTGTTAACCAAAACGTTGGAGGTTCGAGCCCTCCCGAAAGCGGTGTGTCTCTTCTTTTTCTTCGCGCTGATAGCTTTGGAGAAATGTTCTGACCGTGGTGAGAGTGGAGCACGGCTGTCTCTGCGGCGCTATTGGCTAGCGCGATCGGCTGTTAACCGAATGGTTGGAGGTTCGAGCCCTCCCGGGACCGGTGTGTCGCTTTTTTCTTTGCGCTGACAGCTACGGAGAAATGTTTTGACAGTGATGGGAGTGGAGCACGACTGTCTCCGTGGCATATTTGGCTAGCAAGTTCGGCTGTTTACCGAAAAGTGGGAGGTTGGTGCCCTCCCGTGAGTGGGGTGTCGCTTTTTTTCTTCGCGCTGATAGCTTTGGAGAAATATTTTCACGGTGGTGAGAATGAAGCACGACTGTCTCCGTGGCGCTATTGGCTAGCGCGATCGGCTGTTAACCGAAAGGTTGGAGGTTCGAGCCCTCCCGGGACCGGTGTGTCGTTTTTTTTTATTTGCGCTGATAGCTTTGGAGAAATGTTCTGATGGTGGTGAGAATGGAGCACGACTATCTCCGTGGCGCAATTGGCTAGCACGATCGGCTGCTAACCGAAAGGTTGGAGGTTCGAGCCCTCACGGGATCGGTGTGTCGCTTTTTTTCTTTGCACAGATACCTTTGAGGAATGCTATGACCGTGGTGAGAGTAGAGCACGACTATCTCCATGGCGCAATTGGCTAGCGCGATCGGCTGTTAACCAAAACGTTGGAGGTTCGAGCCCTCCCGAAAGCGGTGTGTCTCTTCTTTTTCTTCGCGCTGATAGCTTTGGAGAAATGTTCTGACCGTGGTGAGAGTGGAGCACGGCTGTCTCTGCGGCGCTATTGGCTAGCGCGATCGGCTGTTAACCGAATGGTTGGAGGTTCGAGCCCTCCCGGGACCGGTGTGTCGCTTTTTTCTTTGCGCTGACAGCTACGGAGAAATGTTTTGACAGTGATGGGAGTGGAGCACGACTGTCTCCGTGGCATATTTGGCTAGCAAGTTCGGCTGTTTACCGAAAAGTGGGAGGTTGGTGCCCTCCCGTGAGTGGGGTGTCGCTTTTTTTCTTCGCGCTGATAGCTTTGGAGAAATATTTTCACGGTGGTGAGAATGAAGCACGACTGTCTCCGTGGCGCTATTGGCCAGCGCGATCGGCTGTTAACCGAAAGGTTGGAGGTTCGAGCCCTCCCGGGACCGGTGTGTCGTTTTTTTTTATTTGCGCTGATAGCTTTGGAGAAATGTTCTGATGGTGGTGAGAATGGAGCACGACTATCTCCGTGGCGCAATTGGCTAGCACGATCGGCTGCTAACCGAAAGGTTGGAGGTTCGAGCCCTCACGGGATCGGTGTGTCGCTTTTTTTCTTTGCACAGATACCTTTGAGGAATGTTATGACCGAGGTGAGAGTAGAGCACGACTATTTCCATGGCGCAATTGGCTAGCGCGATCGGCTGTTAACCAAAGCGTTGGAGGTTCGAGCCCTCCCGAAAGCGGTGTGTCTCTTCTTTTTCTTCGAGCTGATAGCTTTGGAGAAATGTTCTGACCGTGGTGAGTGTGGAGCACGGCTGTCTCCGTGGCGCTATTGTCTAGCGCGATCGGCTGTTAACCGAAATGTTGGAGGTTCGAGCCCTCCCATGAGTGGGGTGTCGCTTTTTTTCTTCGCGCTGATAGCTTTGGAGAAATATTCTGATGGTGGTGAGAATAGAGCACGACTGTCTCCGTGGCGTTATTGGCTTGCGCAATCGGCTGTTAACCGAAAGGTTGGAGGTTCGAGCCCTCCAATGAGTGGTGTGTCGCTTTTTTTCTTTGCGTTGATAGCTTTGGAGAAATGTTCTGACGGTGGTGAGAATGGAGCACAACTATCTCCGTGGCGTAATTGGCTAGCGCAATCTGCTGTTAACCGAAAGGTTGAAGGTTCGAGCCCTCCCGGGACCGGTGTGTCGTTTTTTTTAATTTGCGCTGATAGCTTTGGAGAAATGTTCTGACGGTGGTGAGAATGGAGCACGACTATCTCCGTGGCGCAATTGGCTAGCGCGATCGTCTGTTAACCTAAAGGTTGGAGGTTCGAGCCCTCTCGGGATCGGTGTGTCGCTTTTTTTCTTTGCACAGATACCTTTGAGGAATGCTATGACCGTGGTGAGAGTAGAGCACGACTATCTCCATGGCGCAATTGGCTAGCGCGATCGGCTGTTAACCAAAACGTTGGAGGTTCGAGCCCTCCCGAAAGCGGTGTGTCTCTTCTTTTTCTTCGCGCTGATAGCTTTGGAGAAATGTTCTGACCGTGGTGAGAGTGGAGCACGGCTGTCTCTGCGGCGCTATTGGCTAGCGCGATCGGCTGTTAACCGAATGGTTGGAGGTTCGAGCCCTCCCGGGACCGGTGTGTCGCTTTTTTCTTTGCGCTGACAGCTACGGAGAAATGTTTTGACAGTGATGGGAGTGGAGCACGACTGTCTCCGTGGCATATTTGGCTAGCAAGTTCGGCTGTTTACCGAAAAGTGGGAGGTTGGTGCCCTCCCGTGAGTGGGGTGTCGCTTTTTTTTCGCGCTGATAGCTTTGGAGAAATGTTCTGACGGTGGTGAGAATGGAGCACGACTGTCTCTGTGGCGCTATTGGCTAGCGCGATTGACTGTTAACGGAAAGGTTGGAGGTTCGAGCCCTCCCGGGAGCGGTGTGTCTCTTTTTTTTTCTTCGCGCTGATAGATTTGGAGAAATGTTCTGACGGTGGTGAGAGTGGAGCACGAGTTTCTCCGTGGCACAATTGGCTAGCGCGTTTGGCTGTTAAACGAAAGGTTGGAAGTTCGAGCCCTCCTGGGGGCGGTGTGTCGCTTTTTTTCTTTGCGGTGATACCTTTAAGGAATGTTACGACCGTGGTGAGAGCAGAGCACGACTGTCTCCTTGGCGCAATTGGCTAGCGCGACCGGCTATTAACCGAAAGGTTGGAGGTTCGAGCCCTCCCATGAGTGGTGTGTCGCTTTTTTTCTTCGCGCTGATAGCTTTAGAGAAATGTCCTGACGGTGGTGAGAGTGGAGCACGACTATCTCCGTGGCGCAGTTGGCTAGCCCGATCGGCTGTTAACCGAAAGGCTGGAGGTTCGAGCCCTCTCGTGAGGGGGTGTCGCTTTTTTTCTTTGCACAGATACGTTTGAGGAATGTTATGACCGTGGTGAGAGTAGAGCACGACTATCTCCATGGCGCAATTGGCTAGCGCGATCGGCTGTTAACCAAAACGTTGGAGGTTCGATCCCTCCCGGGGGCGGTGTGTCGCTTTTTTTTCTTTGTGCTGATAGCTTTGGAGAAATGTTCTGACGGTAGTGGAAGTGCAGCACGACTGTCTCCGTGGCGCTATTGGCTAGCGCAATCGGCTGTTAACCAAAAGGTTGGATGTTCCAACCCTCCCGGGACAGATGTGTCGCTTTTTTCTTTGCGCTGACAGCTATGGATAAATGTTCCGATGGTGGTAAGAGTGAAGCTCGACTGCCTCCGTGGCGCGATTGGCAAGCGCAATCGGCTGTTAACCAAAACATTGGAGGTTCAAGCCCTCTTGAGAGCGGTGTGTCTCTTTTATTTCTTCGCACTGATAGCTTTGGAGAAATGTTCTGACCGTGGTGAGAGTGGAGCACGACTGTGTCCGTGGCGCTATTGGCTAGCGCGATCAGCTGTTAACCGAAAGGTTGGAAGTTCGAGCCCTCCAATAAGTGGTGTGTTGCTTTTTTTCTTCGCGCTTATAGCTTTGGAGAAATGTTCTGACGGTGATGAGGATGGAGCACGACTATCTCCGTGGCGTAATTGGCTAGCACGATCTGCTGTTAACCGAAAGGTTGGAGGTTCGAGCCCTCCCGGGATCGGTGTGTCGTTTTTTTTTATTTGCGCTGATAGCTCTGGAGAAATGTTCTGACCGTGGTGCGAGTGGGGCACGACTGTCTCAGTGGCGCTATTGGCTAGCGCAATCGGATGTTAACCGAAAGATTGGATGTTCGAACCCTCCCGGGAGAGATGTGTCGTTTTTTTTTCTTCGCACTGATAGCTTTGGAGAAATCTTCTGACTGTGGTGAGAGATGAGCACGACTGTCTCCGTGGCGCAATTGGCTAGCGCGATCGGCTGTTAACCAAAAGGTTGGAGGTTCCAGCCCTCCCATGAGTGGGGTGTCGCTTTTTTTCTTTGCGCTGACAGCTATGGAGAAATGTTTCGACGGTGGTGACAGTGGAGAACGACTGTCTCCGTGGCGCATTTGGCTAGCGCGATCGGCTGTTTTCCGAAAGGTTGGAGGTTGAAGCCCTCCCGGGAGCGGCGTGTCGCTTTTTTCTTTGCGCTGACAGCTATGGAGAAATGTTCCGACAGTGGTGAGAGTGGAGCAAGACTGTCTCCGTGCGCAATAGACTAGCGCGATCGGCTGTTAACCGAAAGGTTGGAGGTTTGAGCCCTCCCGGGAGCGGAGTGTCGCTTTTTTTCTTTGCGCTGATAGCTTTGGAGAAAAGTTCTGACGGTGGTGAGAGTGGAGCACGACTATCTCCGGGGTGCAATTGCCTTGTGCGTTCAGCTGTTAACCAAAAGGCTGGAGGTTCGAGCCCTCCCGAGAGCGGTGTGTCTCTTTTTTCTTCGCGCTGATAGCTTCAGAGAAATGTTCTGACCGTGGTGAGAGTGGAGCACGGCTGTCTCCGCGGCGCTATTGGCTAGCGCGATCGGCTGTTAACCGAATGGTTGGAGGTTCGAGCCCTCCCGGGACCGGTGTGTCGCTTTTTTCTTTGCGCTGATAGCTCTGGAGAAATGTTCTGACCGTGGTGCGAGTGGGGCACGACTGTCTCAGTGGCGCTATTGGCTAGCGCGATCGGCTAATAACCGAAAGGTTGGAGGTTCGAGCCCTCCCGGGACCGGTTTGTCGTTTTTTTTATTTGCGCTGATAGCTTTGGAGAAATCTTCTGACCGTGGTGAGAGACGAGCACGACTGTCTCCGTGGCGCTATTGGCTAGCGCGATTGACTGTTAACGGAAAGGTTGGAGGTTCGAGCCCTCCCGGGAGCGGTGTGTCTCTTTTTTTTTCTTCGCGCTGATAGATTTGGAGAAATGTTCTGACGGTGGTGAGAGTGGAGCACGAGTTTCTCCGTGGCACAGTTGGCTAGCGCGTTTGGCTGTTAAACGAAAGGTTGGAAGTTCGAGCCCTCCTGGGGGCGGTGTGTCGCTTTTTTTCTTTGCGGTGATACCTTTATGGAATGTTACGACCGTGGTGAGAGCAGAGCACGACTGTCTCCTTGGCGCAATTGGCTAGCGCGACCGGCTATTAACCGAAAGGTTGGAGGTTCGAGCCCTCCCATGAGTGGTGTGTTGCTTTTTTTCTTCGCGCTGATAGCTTTGGAGAAATGTTCTGACGGTGGTGAGAATGGAGCACGACTATCTCCGTGGCGCAGTTGGCTAGCCCGATCGGCTGTTAACTGAAAGGCTGGAGGTTCGAGCCCTCCCGGAACCGGTTTGTCGTTTTTTATTTGCGCTGATAGCTTTGGAGAAATGTTCTGACCGTGGTGAGAGATGAGCACGACTATCTCCGTGGCGCAGTTGGCTAGCCCGATCGGCTGTTAACTGAAAGGCTGGAGGTTCGAGCCCTCCCGGAACCGGTTTGTCGTTTTTTATTTGCGCTGATAGCTTTGGAGAAATGTTCTGACCGTGGTGAGAGATGAGCACGACTGTCTCCGTGGCGCTAGTATCTAGCGCCATTGGCTGTTAACAGAAAGGTTGGAGGTTCGAGCCCTCTCGGGAGCGGTGTGTCTCTTTTTTTCTTCGCGCTGTTAGCTTTGGAGAAATGTTCTGACCGTGGTGAGAGTGGAGCACGGCTGTCTCCGTTGCGATATTGGCTAGCGCGATTGGCTGTTAACCGAATGGTTGGAGGTTCGAGCCCTCCCGGGACCGGTGCGTCGTTTTGTTCTTTGCGCTGACAGCTACGGAAAAATGTTTCGACAGTGGTGGGAGTGGAGCACGACTGTCTCCGTGGCACATTTGGCTAGCACGATCGGCAGTTTACCGAAAGGTTGGAGGTTGGAGCCCTCCCGGGAGCGTTGTGTCGCTTTTTTCTTTGCGCTAACAGCTAAGGAGAAATCTTTCGACAGTGGTGAGAGTGGAGCAAGACTGTCTCCGTGCGCAATTGACTAGCGCGATTGGCTGTTAACCAAAAGGTTGGAGGTTCGAGCCCTCCCGAGAGCGGTGTGTCTCTTTTTTTTCTTCGCGCTGATAGCTTTGGGGAAATGTTCTGACCGTGGTGAGAGTGGGGCACGACTGCCTCCGTGGCACAGTTGGCTAGCGCGTTTGGCTGTTAAACGAATGGTTGGAGTTCGAGCCCTCCCGGGGGCGGTGTGTCGCTTTTTTTTTGCGGTGATACCTTTGAGGAATGTTACGACCGTGGTGAGAGCAGAGCACGACTGTCTCCTTGGCGCAATTGGATAGCGCGACCGGCTATTAAACAAAAGGTTGGAGGTCCGAGCCCTCCCATGAGCGGTGTGTCGGTTTTTTCTTCGCGCTGATAGCTTTGGAGAAATGTTCTGACGGTGGTGAGAATGGAGCACGACTATCTCCTTGGCGCAATTGGCTAGCGCGATTGGCTGTTAACCGAAAGGCTGGAGGTTAGAGCCCTCCCAGGACCGGTGTGTGTTTTTTTTTGCGCTGATAGCGTTGGAGAAATGTTCTGACCGTGGTGAGAGATGAGCACGACTGTCTCCGTGGCGCTAGAGGCTAGCGCGATTGGCTGTTAACCGAAAGGTTGGAGGTTCGAGCCCTCCCTTGAGTGGGGTGTCGCTTTTTTTCTTCGCGCTGATAGCTTTGGAGAATTATTCTGACGGTGGTGAGAATAGAGCACGACTGTCTCCGTGGCGCTATTGGCTTGCGCAATCGGCTGTTAACCGAAAATTTGGACGTTCGAGCCCTCCCGGGGGCGGTGTGTCGCTTTTTTTTTCTTCGCGCAGATTGCTCTGGAGAAATGTTCTGACCGTGGTGAGAGTGAGGCACGACTGTCTCCGTGGCGCTATTGGCTAGCGCGATTGGCTGTTAACAGAATGGTTGGAGGTTCGAGCCCTCCCGGGACCGGTGCGTCGCTTTTTTCTTTGCGCTGACAGCTACGGAAAAATGTTTCGACAGTGGCGGTAGTGGAGCACGACTGTCTCCGTGGCACATTTGGCTAGCACGATCGGCAGTTTACCGAAAGGCTGGAGGTTGGAGCCCTTCCGGGAGCGTTGTGTCGCTTTTTTCTTTGCGCTAACAGCTATGGAGAAATGTTCCGACAGTGGTGAGAGTGGAGCAAGACTGTCTCCGTGCGCAATTGACTAGCGCGATTGGCTGTTAACCGAAAGGTTGGAGGTTTGAGCCCTCCCGGGAGCGGAGTGTCGCTTTTTTTCTTTGCGCTGATAGCTTTGGAGAAAAGTTCTGACGGTGGTGAGAGTGGAGCACGACTATCTCCGGGGTGCAATTGCCTTGTGCGTTTGGCTGTTAAACGAAAGGTTGGAATTTCGAGCCCTCCCGGGGGCGGTGTGTCGCTTTTTTTTGCGGTGATACCTTTGAGGAATGTTACGACCGTGGTGAGAGCAGAGCACGACTGTCTCCTTGGCGAAATTGGATAGCGTGACCGGCTATTAACCAAAAGGTTGGAGGTTCGAGCCCTCCCATGAGCGGTGTGTCGGTTTTTTTCTTCGCGCTGATAGCTTTGAAGAAATGTTTTGACGGTGGTGAGAATGGAGCACGACTATCTCCGTGGCGCAATTGGCTAGCGCGATCGGCTGTTAACCGAAAGGCTGGAGGTTAGAGCCCTCCCAGGACCGGTGTGTCGTTTTTTATTTGTGCTGATAGCTTTGGAGAAATGTTCTGACCGTGGTGAGAGATGAGCACGACTGTCTCCGTGGCGCTTTAGGCTAGCGCGATTGGCTGTTAACGGAAAGGTTGGAGGTTCGAGCCCTCCCGGGAGCGGTGTGTCATTTTTTTAATTTGCGCTGAAAGCTTTGGGGAAATGTTCTGACGGTGGTGAGAGTGGAGCACGAGTTTCTCCGTGGCACAGTTGGCTAGCTCGTTTGGCTGTTAAACGAAAGGTTGGAAGTTCGAGCCCTCCCATGAGTGGTGTGTTGCTTTTTTTCTTTGCGGTGATACCTTTGAGGAATGTTACGACCGTGGTAAGAGCAGAGCACGACTGTCTCCTTGGCGCAATTGGCTAGCGCGACCGGCTAATAACCGAAAGTTTGGAGGTTCGAGCCCTCCCGGGACTGGTGTGTCGTTTTTTTTATTTGCGCTGATAGCTTTGGAGAAATGTTCTGACGGTGGTGAGAATGGAGCACGACTATCTCCGTGGCGCAATTGGCTAGGGCGATCGGCTGCTAACCGAAAGGTTGGA
Organism: Rhipicephalus microplus; assembly: GCF_043290135.1. Taxonomy (NCBI): domain Eukaryota; kingdom Metazoa; phylum Arthropoda; class Arachnida; order Ixodida; family Ixodidae; genus Rhipicephalus; species Rhipicephalus microplus. Next base: position 204,276,798 of record NC_134703.1, on the reverse strand, counting down.
GGTTCGAGCCCTCCCGGGATTGGTGTGTCGTTTTTTTTTAATTTGCGCTGATAGCTTTGGAGAAATGTTCTGACCGTGCTGAGAGATGAGCCCGACGGTCTCCGTGGTGCAATTGTCTAGCGCGATCGGCTGTTAACCGAAATGTTGGAGGTTCGAGCCCTCCCATGAGTGGGGTGTCGCTTTTTTTCTTCGCGCTGATAGCTTTGGAGAAATATTCTGACGGTGGTGAGAATAGAGCACGACTGTCTCCGTGGCGTTATTGGCTTGCGCAATCGGCTGTTAACCGAAAGGTTGGAGGTTCGAGCCCTCAATGAGTGGTGTGTCGCTTTTTTTCTTTGCGTTGATAGCTTTAGAGAAATGTTCTGACCGTGGTGAGAGTGGAGCACGGCTGTCTCTGCGGCGCTATTGGCTAGCGCGATCGGCTGTTAACCGAATGGTTGGAGGTTCGAGCCCTCCCGGGACCGGTGTGTCGCTTTTTTCTTTGCGCTGACAGCTACGGAGAAATGTTTTGACAGTAATGGGAGTGGAGCACGACTGTCTCCGTGGCATATTTGGCTAGCAAGATCGGCTGTTTACCGAAAAGTGGGAGGTTGGAGCCCTCCCGTGAGTGGGGTGTCGCTTTTTTTTCGCGCTGATAGCTTTGGAGAAATGTTCTGACGGTGGTGAGAATGGAGCACGACTGTCTCTGTGGCGCTATTGGCTAGCGCGATTGACTGTTAACGGAAAGGTTGGAGGTTCGAGCCCTCCCGGGAGTGGTGTGTCTCTTTTTTTTTCTTCGCACTGATAGATTTGGAGAAATGTTCTGACGGTGGTGAGAGTGGAGCACGAGTTTCTCCGTGGCACAATTGGCTAGCGCGTTTGGCTGTTAAACGAAAGGTTGGAAGTTCGAGCCCTCCTGGGGGCGGTGTGTCGCTTTTTTTCTTTGCGGTGATACCTTTAAGGAATGTTACGACCGTGGTGAGAGCAGAGCACGACTGTCTCCTTGGCGCAATTGGCTAGCGCGACCGGCTATTAACCGAAAGGTTGGAGGTTCGAGCCCTCCCATGAGTGGTGTGTCGCTTTTTTTCTTCGCGCTGATAGCTTTGGAGAAATGTTCTGACGGTGGTGAGAATGGAGCACGACTATCTCCGTGGCGCAGTTGGCTAGCCCGATCGGCTGTTAACCGAAAGGCTGGAGGTTCGAGCCCTCTCGTGAGTGGGGTGTCGCTTTTTTTCTTCGCGCTGATAGCTTTGGAGAAATATTTTTACGGTGGTGAGAATGAAGCACGACTGTCTCCGTGGCGCTATTGGCTAGCGCGATCGGCTGTTAACCGAAAGGTTTGAGGTTCGAGCCCTCCCGGGACCGGTGTGTCGTTTTTTTTATTTGCGCTGATAGCTTTGGAGAAATGTTCTGATGGTGGTGAGAATGGAGCACGACTATCTCCGTGGCGCAATTGGCTAGCACGATCGGCTGCTAACCGAAAGGTTGGAGGTTCGAGCCCTCACGGGATCGGTGTGTCGCTTTTTTTCTTTGCACAGATACCTTTGAGGAATGTTATGACCGAGGTGAGAGTAGAGCACGACTATTTCCATGGCGCAATTGGCTAGCGCGATCGGCTGTTAACCAAAGCGTTGGAGGTTCAAGCCCTCCCGAAAGCGGTGTGTCTCTTCTTTTTCTTCGCGCTGATAGCTTTGGAGAAATGTTCTGACCGTGGTGAGTGTGGAGCACGGCTGTCTCCGTGGCGCTATTGGCTAGCGCGATCAGCTGTTAACCGAATGGTTGGAGGTTCGAGCCCTTTCGGGACCGGTGTGTCGCTTTTTTCTTTGCGCTGACAGCTACGGAGACATGTTTTGACAGTGGTGGGAGTGGAGCACGATGGTCTCCGTGGCACATTTGGCTAGCACGATCGGCTGTTTACCGAAAAGTGGGAGGTTGGAGCCCTCCCGGGAGCGGTGTGTCGCTTTTTTCTTTGCGCTAACAGCTATGGAGAAATGTTGCGACAGTGGTGAGAGTGGAGCAAAACTGTGTCCGTGCGCAATTGACTAGCCCGATTGGTTGTTAACCAAAAGGTTGGAGGTTCGAGCCCTCCCGAGAGCGGTGTGTCTCTTTTTTTTCTTCGCACTGATAGCTTTGGGGATATGTTCTGACCGTGGTGAGAGTGGAGCACGACTGTCTCCGTGGCGCTATTGGCTAGCGCGATTGGCTGTTAACGGAAAGGTTGGAGGTTCGAGCCCTCCCGGGAGCGGTGTGTCGTTTTTTTTCTTCGCGCTTATAGCTTTGGAGAAATCTTCTGACCGTGGTGAGAGATGAGCACGACTGTCTCCGTGGGGCAATTGGCTAGCGCGATCGGCTGTTAACCAAAAGGTTGGAGGTTCCAGCCCTCCCATGAGTGGGGTGTCGCTTTTTTTCTTCGCGCTGATAGCTTTGCAGAAATGTTCTGACGGTGGTGAGAATGGAGCACGACTGTCTCTGTGGCGCTATTGGCTAGCGCGATCGGCTAATAACCGAAAGGTTGGAGGTTCGAGCCCTCCCGGAACCGGTTTGTCGTTTTTTTATTTGCGCTGATAGCTTTGGAGAAATGTTCTCACCGCGGTGAGAGATGAGCACGACTGTCTCCGTGGCGCTAGTATCTAGCGCCATTGGCTGTTAACAGAAAGGTTGGAGGTTCGAGCCCTCTCGGGAGCGGTGTGTCTCTTTATTTTCTTCGCGCTGTTAGCTCTGGAGAAATGTTCTGACCGTGGTGAGAGTGAGGCACGACTGTCTCCGTGGCGCTATTGGCTAGCGCGATTGGCTGTTAACCGAATGGTTGGAGGTTCGAGCCCTCCCGGGACCGGTGCGTCGCTTTTTTCTTTGCGCTGACAGCTACGGAAAAATGTTTCGACAGTGGCGGTAGTGGAGCACGACTGTCTCCGTGGCCCATTTGGCTAGCACGATCGGCAGTTTACCGAAAGGCTGGAGGTTGGAGCCCTTCCGGGAGCGTTGTGTCGCTTTTTTCTTTGCGCTAACAGCTATGGAGAAATGTTCCGACAGTGGTGAGAGTGGAGCAAGACTGTCTCCGTGCGCAATTGACTAGCGCGATTGGCTGTTAACCAAAAGGTTGGAGGTTCGAGCCCTCCCGAGAGCGGTGTGTCTCTTTTTTTTTCTTCGCGCTGATAGCTTTGGGGAAATGTTCTGACCGTGGTGAGAGTGGGGAACGACTGCCTCCGTGGCACAGTTGGCTAGCGCGTTTGGCTGTTAAACGAAAGGTTGGAATTTCGAGCCCTCCCGGGGTCGGTGTGTAGCTTTTTTTTGCGGTGATACCTTTGAGGAATGTTACGACCGTGGTGAGAGCAGAGCACGACTGTCTCCTTGGCGAAATTGGATAGCGTGACCGGCTATTAACCAAAAGGTTGGAGGTTCGAGCCCTCCCATGAGCGGTGTGTCGGTTTTTTTCTTCGCGCTGATAGCTTTGAAGAAATGTTCTGACGGTGGTGAGAATGGAGCACGACTATCTCCGTGGCGCAATTGGCTAGCGCGATCGGCTGTTAACCGAAAGGCTGGAGGTTAGAGCCCTCCCAGGACCGGTGTGTCGTTTTTTATTTGCGCTGATAGCTTTGGAGAAATGTTCTGACCGTGGTGAGAGATGAGCACGACTGCCTCCGTGGCGCTATAGGCTAGCGCGATTGGCTGTTAACGGAAAGGTTGGAGGTTCGAGCCCTCCCGGGACCGGTGTGTCGTTTTTTTTATTTGCGCTGATAGCTTTGGAGAAATGTTCTGACGGTGGTGAGAATGGAGCACGACTATCTCCGTGGCGCAATTGGCTAGGGCGATCGGCTGCTAACCGAAAGGTTGGAGGTTCGAGCCCTCCCGGGATTGGTGTGTCGTTTTTTTTTAATTTGCGCTGATAGCTTTGGAGAAATGTTCTGACCGTGGTGAGAGATGAGCCCGACGGTCTCCGTGGTGCAATTGTCTAGCGCGATCGGCTGTTAACCGAAATGTTGGAGGTTCGAGCCCTCCCATGAGTGGGGTGTCGCTTTTTTTCTTCGCGCTGATAGCTTTGGAGAAATATTCTGACGGTGGTGAGAATAGAGCACGACTGTCTCCGTGGCGTTATTGGCTTGCGCAATCGGCTGTTAACCGAAAGGTTGGAGGTTCGAGCCCTCCAATGAGTGGTGTGTCACTTTTTTTCTTTGCGTTGATAGCTCTGGAGAAATGTTCTGACGGTGGTGAGAATGGAGCACAACTATCTCCGTGGCGTAATTGGCTAGCGCAATCTGCTGTTAACCGAAAGGTTGAAGGTTCGAGCCCTCCCGGGACCGGTGTGTCGTTTTTTTTAATTTGCGCTGATAGCTTTGGAGAAATGTTCTGACGGTGGTGAGAATGGAGCACGACTATCTCCGTGGCGCAATTGGCTAGCGCGATCGTCTGTTAACCTAAAGGTTGGAGGTTCGAGCCCTCTCGGGATCGGTGTGTCGCTTTTTTTCTTTGCACAGATACCTTTGAGGAATGCTATGACCGTGGTGAGAGTAGAGCACGACTATCTCCATGGCGCAATTGGCTAGCGCGATCGGCTGTTAACCAAAACGTTGGAGGTTCAAGCCCTCCCGAAAGCGGTGTGTCTCTTCTTTTTCTTCGCGCTGATAGCTTTAGAGAAATGTTCTGACCGTGGTGAGAGTGGAGCACGGCTGTCTCTGCGGCGCTATTGGCTAACGCGATCGGCTGTTAACCGAATGGTTGGAGGTTCGAGCCCTCCCGGGACCGGTGTGTCGCTTTTTTCTTTGCACTGACAGCTACGGAGAAATGTTTTGACAGTAATGGGAGTGGAGCACGACTGTCTCCGTGGCATATTTGGCTAGCAAGATCGGCTGTTTACCGAAAAGTGGGAGGTTGGAGCCCTCCCGTGAGTGGGGTGTCGCTTTTTTTTCGCGCTGATAGCTTTGGAGAAATGTTCTGACGGTGGTGAGAATGGAGCACGACTGTCTCTGTGGCGCTATTGGCTAGCGCGATTGACTGTTAACGGAAAGGTTGGAGGTTCGAGCCCTCCCGGGAGTGGTGTGTCTCTTTTTTTTTCTTCGCGCTGATAGATTTGGAGAAATGTTCTGACGGTGGTGAGAGTGGAGCACGAGTTTCTCCGTGGCACAATTGGCTAGCCCGTTTGGCTGTTAAACGAAAGGTTGGAAGTTCGAGCCCTCCTGGGGGCGGTGTGTCGCTTTTTTTCTTTGCGGTGATACCTTTAAGGAATGTTACGACCGTGGTGAGAGCAGAGCACGACTGTCTCCTTGGCGCAATTGGCTAGCGCGACCGGCTATTAACCGAAAGGTTGGAGGTTCGAGCCCTCCCATGAGTGGTGTGTCGCTTTTTTTCTTCGCGCTGATAGCTTTGGAGAAATGTTCTGACGGTGGTAAGAATGGAGCACGACTATCTCCGTGGCGCAGTTGGCTAGCCCGATCGGCTGTTAACCGAAAGGCTGGAGGTTCGAGCCCTCTCGTGAGTGGGGTGTCGCTTTTTTTCTTCGCGCTGATAGCTTTGGAGAAATATTTTTACGGTGGTGAGAATGAAGCACGACTGTCTCCGTGGCGCTATTGGCTAGCGCGATCGGCTGTTAACCGAAAGGTTGGAGGTTCGAGCCCTCCCGGGACCGGTGTGTCGTTTTTTTTTATTTGCGCTGATAGCTTTGGAGAAATGTTCTGATGGTGGTGAGAATGGAGCACGACTATCTCCGTGGCGCAATTGGCTAGCACGATCGGCTGCTAACCGAAAGGTTGGAGGATCGAGCCCTCACGGGATCGGTGTGTCGCTTTTTTTCTTTGCTCAGATACCTTTGAGGAATGTTATGACCGAGGTGAGAGTAGAGCACGACTATTTCCATGGCGCAATTGGCTAGCGCGATCGGCTGTTAACCAAAGCGTTGGAGGTTCAAGCCCTCCCGAAAGCGGTGTGTCTCTTCTTTTTCTTCGCGCTGATAGCTTTGGAGAAATGTTCTGACCGTGGTGAGTGTGGAGCACGGCTGTCTCCGTGGCGCTATTGGCTAGCGCGATCAGCTGTTAACCGAATGGTTGGAGGTTCGAGCCCTTTCGGGACCGGTGTGTCGCTTTTTTCTTTGCGCTGACAGCTACGGAGACATGTTTTGACAGTGGTGGGAGTGGAGCACGATGGTCTCCGTGGCATATTTGGCTAGCACGATCGGCTGTTTACCGAAAAGTGGGAGGTTGGAGCCCTCCCGGGAGCGGTGTGTCGCTTTTTTCTTTGCGCTAACAGCTATGGAGAAATGTTGCGACAGTGGTGAGAGTGGAGCAAAACTGTGTCCGTGCGCAATTCACTAGCCCGATTGGTTGTTAACCAAAAGGTTGGAGGTTCGAGCCCTCCCGAGAGCGGTGTGTCTCTTTTTTTTTCTTCGCACTGATAGCTTTGGGGAAATGTTCTGACCGTGGTGAGAGTGGAGCACGACTGTCTCCGTGGCGCTATTGGCTAGCGCGATTGGCTGTTAACGGAAAGGTTGGAGGTTCGAGCCCTCCCGGGAGCGGTGTGTCGTTTTTTTTCTTCGCGCTTATAGCTTTGGAGAAATCTTCTGACCGTGGTGAGAGATGAGCACTTCTGTCTCCGTGGGGCAATTGGCTAGCGCGATCGGCTGTTAACCAAAAGGTTGGAGGTTCCAGCCCTCCCATGAGTGGGGTGTCGCTTTTTTTCTTCGCGCTGATAGCTTTGCAGAAATGTTCTGACGGTGGTGAGAATGGAGCACGACTGTCTCTGTGGCGCTATTGGCTAGCGCGATCGGCTAATAACCGAAAGGTTGGAGGTTCGAGCCCTTCCGGAACCGGTTTGTCGTTTTTTTATTTGCGCTGATAGCTTTGGAGAAATGTTCTCACCGTGGTGAGAGATGAGCACGACTGTCTCTGTGGCGCTAGTATCTAGCGCCATTGGCTGTTAACAGAAAGGTTGGAGGTTCGAGCCCTCTCGGGAGCGGTGTGTCTCTTTTTTTTCTTCGCGCTGTTAGCTCTGGAGAAATGTTCTGACCGTGGTGAGAGTGAGGCACGACTGTCTCCGTGGCGCTATTGGCTAGCGCGATTGGCTGTTAACCGAATGGTTGGAGGTTCGAGCCCTCCCGGGACCGGTGCGTCGCTTTTTTCTTTGCGCTGACAGCTACGGAAAAATGTTTCGACAGTGGCGGTAGTGGAGCACGACTGTCTCCGTGGCCCATTTGGCTAGCACGATCGGCAGTTTACCGAAAGGCTGGAGGTTGGAGCCCTTCCGGGAGCGTTGTGTCGCTTTTTTCTTTGCGCTAACAGCTATGGAGAAATGTTCCGACAGTGGTGAGAGTGGAGCAAGACTGTCTCCGTGCGCAATTGACTAGCGCGATTGGCTGTTAACCAAAAGGTTGGAGGTTCGAGCCCTCCCGAGAGCGGTGTGTCTCTTTTTTTTCTTCGCGCTGATAGCTTTGGGGAAATGTTCTGACCGTGGTGAGAGTGGGGAACGACTGCCTCCGTGGCACAGTTGGCTAGCGCGTTTGGCTGTTAAACGAAAGTTTGGAATTTCGAGCCCTCCCGGGGGCGGTGTGTCGCTTTTTTTTGCGGTGATACCTTTGAGGAATGTTACGACCGTGGTGAGAGCAGAGCACGACTGTCTCCTTGGCGAAATTGGATAGCGTGACCGGCTATTAACCAAAAGGTTGGAGGTTCGAGCCCTCCCATGAGCGGTGTGTCGGTTTTTTTCTTCGCGCTGATAGCTTTGAAGAAATGTTCTGACGGTGGTGAGAATGGAGCACGACTATCTCCGTGGCGCAATTGGCTAGCGCGATCGGCTGTTAACCGAAAGGCTGGAGGTTAGAGCCCTCCCAGGACCGGTGTGTCGTTTTTTATTTGCGCTGATAGCTTTGGAGAAATGTTCTGACCGTGGTGAGAGATGAGCACGACTGTCTCCGTGGCGCTATAGGCTAGCGCGATTGGCTGTTAACGGAAAGGTTGGAGGTTCGAGCCCTCCCGGGAGCGGTGTGTCATTTTTTTAATTTGCGCTGAAAGCTTTGGGGAAATGTTCTGACGGTGGTGAGAATGGAGCACGACTATCTCCGTGGCGCAATTGGCTAGGGCGATCGGCTGCTAACCGAAAGGTTGGAGTTTCGAGCCCTCCCTGGATTGGTGTGTCGTTTTTTTTTATTTGCGCTGAGAGCTTTGGAGAAATGTTCTGACCGTGGTGAGAGATGAGCCCGACGGTCTCCGTGGTGCAATTGTCTAGCGCGATCGGCTGTTAACCGAAATGTTGGAGGTTCGAGCCGTCCCATGAGTGGGGTGTCGCTTTTTTTCTTCGCGCTGATAGCTTTGGAGAAATATTCTGACGGTGGTGAGAATAGAGCACGACTGTCTCCGTGGCGTTATTGGCTTGCGCAATCGGCTGTTAACCGAAAGGTTGGAGGTTCGAGCCCTCCAATGAGTGGTGTGTCGCTTTTTTTCTTTGCGTTGATAGCTTTGGAGAAATGTTCTGACGGTGGTGAGAATGGAGCACAACTATCTCCGTGGCGTAATTGGCTAGCGCAATCTGCTGTTAACCGAAAGGTTGAAGGTTCGAGCCCTCCCGGGACCGGTGTATCGTTTTTTTTAATTTGCGCTGATAGCTTTTGAGAAATGTTCTGACGGTGGTGAGAATGGAGCACGACTATCTCCGTGGCGCAATTGGCTAGCGCGATCGTCTGTTAACCTAAAGGTTGGAGGTTCGAGCCCTCTCGGGATCGGTGTGTCGCTTTTTTTCTTTGCACAGATACCTTTGAGGAATGCTATGACCGTGGTGAGAGTAGAGCACGACTATCTCCATGGCGAAATTGGCTAGCGCGATCGGCTGTTAACCAAAACGTTGGAGGTTCGAGCCCTCCCGAAAGCGGTGTGTCTCTTCTTTTTCTTCGCGCTGATAGCTTTAGAGAAATGTTCTGACCGTGGTGAGAGTGGAGCACGGCTGTCTCTGCGGCGCTATTGGCTAGCGCGATCGGCTGTTAACCGAATGGTTGGAGGTTCGAGCCCTCCCGGGACCGGTGTGTCGCTTTTTTTCTTTGCGCTGACAGCTACGGAGAAATGTTTTGACAGTGATGGGAGTGGAGCACGACTGTCTCCGTGGCATATTTGGCTAGCAAGATCGGCTGTTTACCGAAAAGTGGGAGGTTGGAGCCCTCCCGTGAGTGGGGTGTCGCTTTTTTTTCGCGCTGATAGCTTTGGAGAAATGTTCTGACGGTGGTGAGAATGGAGCACGACTGTCTCTGCGCCGCTATTGGCTAGCGCGATTGACTGTTAACGGAAAGGTTGGAGGTTCGAGCCCTCCCGGGAGCGGTGTGTCTCTTTTTTTTCTTCGCGCTGATAGATTTGGAGAAATGTTCTGACGGTGGTGAGAGTGGAGCACGAGTTTCTCCGTGGCACAATTGGCTAGCGCGTTTGGCTGTTAAACGAAAGGTTGGAAGTTCGAGCCCTCCTGGGGGCGGTGTGTCGCTTTTTTTCTTTGCGGTGATACCTTTAAGGAATGTTACGACCGTGGTGAGAGCAGAGCACGACTGTCTCCTTGGCGCAATTGGCTAGCGCGACCGGCTATTAACCGAAAGGTTGGAGGTTCGAGCCCTCCCATGAGTGGTGTGTCGCTTTTTTTCTTCGCGCTGATAGCTTTGGAGAAATGTTCTGACGGTGGTGAGAATGGAGCACGACTATCTCCGTGGCGCAGTTGGCTAGCCCGATCGGCTGTTAACCGAAAGGCTGGAGGTTCGAGCCCTCTCGTGAGTGGGGTGTCGCTTTTTTTCTTCGCGCTGATAGCTTTGGAGAAATATTTTTACGGTGGTGAGAATGAAGCACGACTGTCTCCGTGGCGCTATTGGCTAGCGCGATCGGCTGTTAACCGAAAGGTTGGAGGTTCGAGCCCTCCCGGGACCGGTGTGTCGTTTTTTTTTTATTTGCGCTGACAGCTTTGGAGAAATGTTCTGATGGTGGTGAGAATGGAGCACGACTATCTCCGTGGCGCAATTGGCTAGCACGATCGGCTGCTAACCGAAAGGTTGGAGGTTCGAGCCCTCACGGGATCGGTGTGTCGCTTTTTTTCTTTGCACAGATACCTTTGAGGAATGTTATGACCGAGGTGAGAGTAGAGCACGACTATTTCCATGGCGCAATTGGCTAGCGCGATCGGCTGTTAACCAAAGCGTTGGAGGTTCAAGCCCTCCCGAAAGCGGTGTGTCTCTTCTTTTTCTTCGCGCTGATAGCTTTGGAGAAATGTTCTGACCGTGGTGAGTGTGGAGCACGGCTGTCTCCGTGGCGCTATTGGCTAGCGCGATCAGCTGTTAACCGAATGGTTGGAGGTTCGAGCCCTTTCGGGACCGGTGTGTCGCTTTTTTCTTTGCGCTGACAGCTACGGAGACATGTTTTGACAGTGGTGGGAGTGGAGCACGATGGTCTCCGTGGCACATTTGGCTAGCACGATCGGCTGTTTACCGAAAAGTGGGAGGTTGGAGCCCTCCCGGGAGCGGTGTGTCGCTTTTTTCTTTGCGCTAACAGCTATGGAGAAATGTTGCGACAGTGGTGAGAGTGGAGCAAAACTGTGTCCGTGCGCAATTGACTAGCCCGATTGGTTGTTAACCAAAAGGTTGGAGGTTCGAGCCCTCCCGAGAGCGGTGTGTCTCTTTTTTTTTCTTCGCACTGATAGCTTTATGGAAATGTTCTGACCGTGGTGAGAGTGGAGCACGACTGTCTCCGTGGCGCTATTGGCTAGCGCGATTGGCTTTTAACGGAAAGGTTGGAGGTTCGAGCCCTCCCGGGAGCGGTGTGTCGTTTTTTTTCTTCGCGCTTATAGCTTTGGAGAAATCTTCTGACCGTGGTGAGAGATGAGCACGACTGTCTCCGTGGGGCAATTGGCTAGCGCGATCGGCTGTTAACCAAAAGGTTGGAGGTTCCAGCCCTCCCGGAACCGGTTTGTCGTTTTTTTATTTGCGCTGATAGCTTTGGAGAAATGTTCTCACCGTGGTGAGAGATGAGCACGACTGTCTCCGTGGCGCTAGTATCTAGCGCCATTGGCTGTTAACAGAAAGGTTGGAGGTTCGAGCCCTCTCGGGAGCGGTGTGTCTCTTTTTTTTCTTCGCGCTGTTAGCTCTGGAGAAATGTTCTGACCGTGGTGAGAGTGAGGCACGACTGTCTCCGTGGCGCTATTGGCTAGCGCGATTGGCTGTTAACCGAATGGTTGGAGGTTCGAGCCCTCCCGGGACCGGTGCGTCGCTTTTTTCTTTGCGCTGACAGCTACGGAAAAATGTTTCGACAGTGGCGGTAGTGGAGCACGACTGTCTCCGTGGCCCATTTGGCTAGCACGATCGGCAGTTTACCGAAAGGCTGGAGGTTGGAGCCCTTCCGGGAGCGTTGTGTCGCTTTTTTCTTTGCGCTAACAGCTATGGAGAAATGTTCCGACAGTGGTGAGAGTGGAGCAAGACTGTCTCCGTGCGCAATTGACTAGCGCGATTGGCTGTTAACCAAAAGGTTGGAGGTTCGAGCCCTCCCGAGAGCGGTGTGTCTCTTTTTTTTCTTCGCGCTGATAGCTTTGGGGAAATGTTCTGACCGTGGTGAGAGTGGGGAACGACTGCCTCCGTGGCACAGTTCGCTAGCGCGTTTGGCTGTTAAACGAAAGTTTGGAATTTCGAGCCCTCCCGGGGGCGGTGTGTCGCTTTTTTTTGCGGTGATACCTTTGAGGAATGTTACGACCGTGGTGAGAGCAGAGCACGACTGTCTCCTTGGCGAAATTGGATAGCGTGACCGGCTATTAACCAAAAGGTTGGAGGTTCGAGCCCTCCCATGAGCGGTGTGTCGGTTTTTTTCTTCGCGCTGATAGCTTTGAAGAAATGTTCTGACGGTGGTGAGAATGGAGCACGACTATCTCCGTGGCGCAATTGGCTAGCGCGATCGGCTGTTAACCGAAAGGCTGGAGGTTAGAGCCCTCCCAGGACCGGTGTGTCGTTTTTTATTTGCGCTGATAGCTTTGGAGTAATGTTCTGACCGTGGTGAGAGATGAGCACGACTGTCTCCGTGGCGCTATAGGCTAGCGCGATTGGCTGTTAACGGAAAGGTTGGAGGTTCGAGCCCTCCCGGGAGCGGTGTGTCATTTTTTTAATTTGCGCTGAAAGCTTTGGGGAAATGTTCCGACGGTGGTGAGAATGGAGCACGACTATCTCCGTGGCGCAATTGGCTAGGGCGATCGGCTGCTAACCGAAAGGTTGGAGTTTCGAGCCCTCCCGAGATTGGTGTGTCGTTTTTTTTAATTTGCGCTGATAGCTTTGGAGAAATGTTCTGACCGTGGTGAGAGATGAGCCCGACGGTTTCCGTGGTGCAATTGTCTAGCGCGATCGGCTGTTAACCGAAATGTTGGAGGTTCGAGCCCTCCCATGAGTGGGGTGTCGCTTTTTTTCTTCGCGCTGATAGCTTTGGAGAAATATTCTGATGGTGGTGAGAATAGAGCACGACTGTCTCCGTGGCGTTATTGGCTTGCGCAATCGGCTGTTAACCGAAAGGTTGGAGGTTCGAGCCCTCCAATGAGTGGTGTGTCGCTTTTTTTCTTTGCGTTGATAGCTTTGGAGAAATGTTCTGACGGTGGTGAGAATGGAGCACAACTATCTCCGTGGCGTAATTGGCTAGCGCAATCTGCTGTTAACCGAAAGGTTGAAGGTTCGAGCCCTCCCGGGACCGGTGTGTCGTTTTTTTTAATTTGCGCTGATAGCTTTGGAGAAATGTTCTGACGGTGGTGACAATGGAGCACGACTATCTCCGTGGCGCAATTGGCTAGCGCGATCGTCTGTTAACCTAAAGGTTGGAGGTTCGAGCCCTCTCGGGATCGGTGTGTCGCTTTTTTTCTTTGCACAGATACCTTTGAGGAATGCTATGACCGTGGTGAGAGTAGAGCACGACTATCTCCATGGCGCAATTGGCTAGCGCGATCGGCTGTTAACCAAAACGTTGGAGGTTCGAGCCCTCCCGAAAGCGGTGTGTCTCTTCTTTTTCTTCGCGCTGATAGCTTTAGAGAAATGTTCTGACCGTGGTGAGAGTGGAGCACGGCTGTCTCTGCGGCGCTATTGGCTAGCGCGATCGGCTGTTAACCGAATGGTTGGAGGTTGGAGCCCTCCCGGGACCGGCGTGTCGCTTTTTTTCTTTGCGCTGACAGCTACGGAGAAATGTTTTGACAGTGATGGGAGTGGAGCACGACTGTCTCCGTGGCATATTTGGCTAGCAAGATCGGCTGTTTACCGAAAAGTGGGAGGTTGGAGCCCTCCCGTGAGTGGGGTGTCGCTTTTTTTTCGCGCTGATAGCTTTGGAGAAATGTTCTGACGGTGGTGAGAATGGAGCACGACTGTCTCTGTGGCGCTATTGGCTAGCGCGATTGACTGTTAACGGAAAGGTTGGAGGTTCGAGCCCTCCCGGGAGCGGTGTGTCTCTTTTTTTTTCTTCGCGCTGATAGATTTGGAGAAATGTTCTGACGGTGGTGAGAGTGGAGCACGAGTTTCTCCGTGGCACAATTGGCTAGCGCGTTTGGCTGTTAAACGAAAGGTTGGAAGTTCGAGCCCTCCTGGGGGCGGTGTGTCGCTTTTTTTCTTTGCGGTGATACCTTTAAGGAATGTTACGACCGTGGTGAGAGCAGAGCACGACTGTCTCCTTGGCGTAATTGGCTAGCGCGACCGGCTATTAACCGAAAGGTTGGAGGTTCGAGCCCTCCCATGAGTGGTGTGTCGCTTTTTTTCTTCGCGCTGATAGCTTTGGAGAAATGTTCTGACGGTGGTGAGAATGGAGCACGACTATCTCCGTGGCGCAGTTGGCTAGCCCGATCGGCTGTTAACCGAAAGGCTGGAGGTTCGAGCCCTCTCGTGAGTGAAGTGTCGCTTTTTTTCTTCGCGCTGATAGCTTTGGAGAAATATTTTCACGGTGGTGAGAATGAAGCACGACTGTCTCCGTGGCGCTATTGGCTAGCGCGATCGGCTGTTAACCGAAAGGTTGGAGGTTCGAGCCCTCCCGGGACCGGTGTGTCGTTTTTTTTATTTGCGCTGATAGCTTTGGAGAAATGTTCTGATGGTGGTGAGAATGGAGCACGACTATCTCCGTGGCGCAATTGGCTAGCACGATCGGCTGCTAACCGAAAGGTTGGAGGTTCGAGCCCTCACGGGATCGGTGTGTCGCTTTTTTTCTTTGCACAGATACCTTTGAGGAATGTTATGACCGAGGTGAGAGTAGAGCACGACTATTTCCATGGCGCAATTGGCTAGCGCGATCGGCTGTTAACCAAAGCGTTGGAGGTTCGAGCCCTCCCGAAAGCGGTGTGTCTCTTCTTTTTCTTCGAGCTGATAGCTTTGGAGAAATGTTCTGACCGTGGTGAGTGTGGAGCACGGCTGTCTCCGTGGCGCTATTGGCTAGCGCGATCAGCTGTTAACCGAATGGTTGGAGGTTCGAGCCCTTTCGGGACCGGTGTGTCGCTTTTTTCTTTGCGCTGACAGCTACGGAGACATGTTTTGACAGTGGTGGGAGTGGAGCACGACGGTCTCCGTGGCACATTTGGCTAGCACGATCGGCTGTTTACTGAAAAGTGGGAGGTTGGAGCCCTCCCGGGAGCGGTGTGTCGCTTTTTTCTTTGCGCTAACAGCTATGGAGAAATGTTGCGACAGTGGTGAGAGTGGAGCAAAACTGTGTCCGTGCGCAATTGACTAGCCCGATTGGTTGTTAACCAAAAGGTTGGAGGTTCGAGCCCTCCCGAGAGCGGTGTGTCTCTTTTTTTTTCTTCGCACTGATAGCTTTGGGGAAATGTTCTGACCGTGGTGAGAGTGGAGCACGACTGTCTCCGTGGCGCTATTGGCTAGCGCGATTGGCTGTTAACGGAAAGGTTGGAGGTTCGAGCCCTCCCGGGAGCGGTGTGTCGTTTTTTTTCTTCGCGCTTATAGCTTTGGAGAAATCTTCTGACCGTGGTGAGAGATGAGCACGACTGTCTCCGTGGGGCAATTGGCTAGCGCGATCGGCTGTTAACCAAAAGGTTGGAGGTTCCAGCCCTCCCATGAGTGGGGTGTCGCTTTTTTTCTTCGCGCTGATAGCTTTGCAGAAATGTTCTGACGGTGGTGAGAATGGAGCACGACTGTCTCTGTGGCGCTATTGGCTAGCGCGATCGGCTAATAACCGAAAGGTTGGAGGTTCGAGCCCTCCCGGGACCGGTGTGTCGTTTTTTTTATTTGCGCTGATAGCTTTGGAGAAATGTTCTGATGGTGGTGAGAATGGAGCACGACTATCTCCGTGGCGCAATTGGCTAGCACGATCGGCTGCTAACCGAAAGGTTGGAGGTTCGAGCCCTCACGGGATCGGTGTGTCGCTTTTTTTCTTTGCACAGATACCTTTGAGGAATGTTATGACCGAGGTGAGAGTAGAGCACGACTATTTCCATGGCGCAATTGGCTAGCGCGATCGGCTGTTAACCAAAGCGTTGGAGGTTCGAGCCCTCCCGAAAGCGGTGTGTCTCTTCTTTTTCTTCGCGCTGTTAGCTCTGGAGAAATGTTCTGACCGTGGTGAGAGTGGGGCACGACTGCCTCCGTGGCACAGTTGGCTAGCGCGTTCGGCTGTTAAACGAATGGTTGGAGTTCGAGCCCTCCCGGGGGCGGTGTGTCCCTTTTTTTTGCGGTGATATCTTTGAGGAATGTTACGACCGTGGTGAGAGCAGAGCACGACTGTCTCCTTGGCGCAATTGGATAGCGCGACCGGCTATTAACCAAAAGGTTGGAGGTCCGAGCCCTCCCATGAGCGGTGTGTCGGTTTTTTTCTTCGCGCTGATAGCTTTGGAGAAATGTTCTGACGGTGGTGAGAATGGAGCACGACTATCTCCTTGGCGCAATTGGCTAGCGCGATCGGCTGTTAACCGAAAGGCTGGAGGTTAGAGCCCTCCCAGGACCGGTGTGTGGTTTTTTTATTTGCGCTGATAGCGTTGGAGAAATGTTCTGACCGTGGTGAGAGATGAGCACGACTGTCTCCGTGGCGCTAGAGGCTAGCGCGATTGGCTGTTAACGGAAAGGTTGGAGGTTCGAGCCCTCCCGGGAGCGGTGTGTCGGTTTTTTTCTTCGCGCTGATAGCTTTGGAGAAATGTTCTGACGGTGGTGAGAATGGAGCACGACTATCTCCTTGGCGCAATTGGCTAGCGCGATCGGCTGTTAACCGAAAGGCTGGAGGTTAGAGCCCTCCCAGGACCGGTGTGTGGTTTTTTTATTTGCGCTGATAGCGTTGGAGAAATGTTCTGACCGTGGTGAGAGATGAGCACGACTGTCTCCGTGGCGCTAGAGGCTAGCGCGATTGGCTGTTAACGGAAAGGTTGGAGGTTCGAGCCCTCCCGGGAGCGGTGTGTCATTTTTTTTAATTTGCGCTGAAAGCTTTGGGGAAATGTTCTGACGGTGGTGAGAGTGGAGCACGAGTTTCTCCGTGGCACAGTTGGCTAGCTCGTTTGGCTGTTAAACGAAAGGTTGGAAGTTCGAGCCCTTCCATGAGTGGTGTGTTGCTTTTTTTCTTTGCGGTGATACCTTTGAGGAATGTTACGACCGTGGTAAGAGCAGAGCACGACTGTCTCCTTGGCGCAATTGGCTAGCGCGACCGGCTAATAACCAAAAGGTTGGAGGTTCGAGCCCTCCCGGGACCGGTGTGTCGTTTTTTTTTATTTGCGCTGATAGCTTTGTAGAAATGTTCTGACGGTGGTGAAAATGGAGCACGACTATCTCCGTGGCGCAATTGGGTAGCGCGATCGGCTGCTAACCGAAAGGTTGGAGGTTCGAGCCCTCCCGGGATCGGTGTGTCGTTTTTTTAATTTGCGCTGATAGCTTTGGAGAAATGTTCTGACCGTGGTGAGAGATGAGCCCGGCGGTCTCCGTGGTGCAATTATCTAGCGCGATCGGCTGTTAACCGAAAGGTTGGAGGTTCGAGCCCTCCCATGAGTGGGGTGTCGCTTTTTTTCTTCGCGCTGATAGCTTTGGAGAAATATTCTGACGTTGGTGAGAATAGAGCACGACTGTCTCCGTGGCGCTATTGGCTTGCGCAATCGGCTGTTAACCGAAAATTTGGACGTTCGAGCCCTCCCGGGGGCGGTGTGTCGCTTTTTTTTTCTTCGCGCAGATAGCTCTGGAGAAATGTTCTGACCGTGGTGAGAGTGAGGCACGACTGTCTCCGTGGCGCTATTGGCTAGCGCGATTGGCTGTTAACCGAATGGTTGGAGGTTCGAGCCCTCCTGGGACCGGTGTGTCGCTTTTTTCTTTGCGCTGACAGCTACGGAGAAATGTTTTGACAGTGGTGGGAGTGGAGCACGACTGTCTCCGTGGCACATTTGGCTAGCACGATCGGCTGTTTACCGAAAAGTGGGAGGTTGGAGCCCTCCCGGGAGCGGTGTGTCGCTTTTTTCTTTGCGCTAACAGCTATAGAGAAATGTTTCGACAGTGGTGAGAGTGGAGCAAAACTGTGTCCGTGCGCAATTGACTAGCGCGATTGGCTGTTAACCAAAAGGTTGGAGGTTCGAGCCCTCCCGAGAGTGGTGTGTCTCTTTTTTTTCTTCGCGCTGATAGCTTTGGGGAAATGTTCTGACCGTGGTGAGAGTGGAGCACGACTGTGTCCGTGGTGCTATGGGCTAGCGCGATTGGCTGTTAACGGAAAGGTTGGAGGTTCGAGCCCTCCCGGGAGCGGTGTGTCGTTTTTTTTCTTCGCGCTGATAGCTTTGGAGAAATCTTCTGACCATGGTGAGAGATGAGCACGACTGTCTCCGTGGCGCAATTGGCTAGCGCGATCGGCTGTTAACCGAAAGGTTGCAGGTTCCAGCCCTCCCGTGAGTGGGGTGTCACTTTTTTTCTTCGCGCTGATAGCTTTGGAGAAGTGTTCTGACGGTGGTGAGAATGGAGCACGACTGTCTCTGTGGCGCTATTGGCTAGCGCGATTGGCTAATAACCGAAAGGTTGGAGGTTCGAGCCCTCCCGGGACCGGTTTGTCGTTTTTTTTATTTGCGCTGATAGCTTTGGAGAAATGTTCTGACCGTGGTGAGAGGCGAGCACGACTGTCTCCGTGGCGCTATTGGCTAGCGCGATTGACTGTTAACGGAAAGGTTGGAGGTTCGAGCCCTCCCGGGAGCGGTGTGTCGTTTTTTTTCTTCGCGCTGATAGCTTTGGAGAAATCTTCTGACCGTGGTGAGAGATGAGCACGACTGTCTCCGTGGCGCAATTGGCTAGCGCGATCGGCTGTTAACCAAAAGGTTGGAGGTTCCAGCCCTCCCATGAGTTGGGTGTCGTTTTTTTTCTTGGCGCTGATAGCTTTGAAGAAATGTTCTGACGGTGGTGAGAATTGAGCACGACTGTCTCTGTGGCGCTATTGGCTAGCGCGATCGGCTAATAACCGAAAGGTTGGAGGTTCAAGCCCTCCCGGAACCGGTTTGTCGTTTTTTTATTTGCGCTGATAGCTTTGGAGAAATATTCTGACCGTGGTGAGAGATGAGCACGACTGTCTCCGTGGCGCTAGTGGCTAGCGCCATTGGCTGTTAATGGAAAGGTTGGAGGTTCGAGCCCTCTCGGGAGTGGTGTGTCTCTTTTTTGTCTTCGCGCTGATAGCTTTGGAGAAATGTTCTGACCGTGGTGAGAGTGGAGCACGGCTGTCTCCATGGCGATATTGGCTAGCGCGATTGGCTGTTAACCGAATGGTTGGAGGTTCGAGCCCTCCCGGGACCGGTGCGTCGCTTTTTTCTTTGCGCTGACAGCTACGGAAAAATGTTTCGACAGTGGCGGTAGTGGAGCACGACTGTCTCCGTGGCACATTTGGCTAGCACGATCGGCAGTTTACCGAAAGGTTGGAGGTTGGAGCCCTTCCGGGAGCGTTGTGTCGCTTTTTTTCTTTGCGCTAACAGCTATGGAGAAATGTTCCGACAGTGGTGAGAGTGGAGCAAGACTGTCTCCGTGCGCAATTGACTAGCGCTATTGGCTGTTAACCAAAAGGTTGGAGGTTCGAGCCCTCCCGGGAGTGGTGTGTCGTTTTTTTCTTTGCGCTGATAGCTTTGGGGAAATTTTCTGACCGTGGTGAGAGTGGGGCACGACTGTCTCCGTGGCACAGTTGGCTAGAGCGTTTGGCTGTTAAACGAAAGGTTGGAAGTTCGAGCCCTCCCGGGGGCGGTGTGTCGCTTTTTTTTGCGGTGATACCTTTGAGGAATGTTACGACCGTGGTGAGAGCAGAGCACGACTGTCTCCTTGGCGCAATTGGATAGCGCGACCGGCTAATAACCAAAAGGTTGGAGGTTCGAGCCCTCCCATGAGCGGTGTGTCGGTTTTTTTCTTCGCGCTGATAGCTTTGGAGAAATGTTATGACGGTGGTGAGAATGGAGCACGACTATCTCCGTGGCGCAATTGGCTAGCCCGATCGGCTGTTAACCGAATGGCTGGAGGTTAGAGCCCTCCCAGGACCGGTGTGTCGTTTTTTATTTGCGCTGATAGCTTTGGAGAAATGTTCTGACCGTGGTGAGAGATGAGCACGACTGTCTGCGTGGCGCTATAGGCGAGCGCGATTGGCTGTTAACCGAAAGGTTGGAGGTTCGAGCCCTCCCGGGAGCGGTGTGTCATTTTTTTTAATTTGCGCTGAAAGCTTTGGGGAAATGTTCTGACGGTGGTGAGAGTGGAGCACGAGTTTCTCCGTGGCACAGTTGGCTAGCTCGTTTGGCTGTTAAACGAAAGGTTGGAAGTTCGAGCCCTCCCATGAGTGGTGTGTTGCTTTTTTTCTTTGCGGTGATACTTTTGAGGAATGTTACGACCGTGGTAAGAGCAGAGCACGACTGTCTCCTTGGCGCAATTGGCTAGCGCGACCGGCTAATAACCGAAAGGTTGGAGGTTCGAGCCCTCCCATCAGCGGTGTGTCGGTTTTTTTCTTCGCGCTGATAGCTTTGGAGAAATGTTCTCACCGTGGTGAGAGTGGAGCACGACTATCTCCGTGGCGCAATTGGCTAGCGCGATCGGCTGCTAACCGAAAGGTTGGAGGTTCGAGCCCTCCCGGGATCGGTGTGTCGTTTTTTAATTTGCGCTGATAGCTTTGGAGAAATGTTCTGACCGTGGTGAGAGATGAGCCCGGCGGTCTCCGTGGTGCAATTATCTAGCGCGATCGGCTGTTAACCGAAAGGTTGGAGGTTCGAGCCCTCCCATGAGTGGGGTGTCGCTTTTTTTCTTCGCGCTGATAGCTTTGGAGAAATATTCTGACGTTGGTGAGAATAGAGCACGACTGTCTCCGTGGCGCTATTGGCTTGCGCAATCGGCTGTTAACCGAAACTTTGGACGTTCGAGCCCTCCCGGGGGCGGTGTGTTGCTTTTTTTTTCTTCGCGCAGATAGCTCTGGAGAAATGTTCTGACCGTGGTGAGAGTGAGGCACGACTGTCTCCGTGGCGCTATTGGCTAGCGCGATTGGCTGTTAACCGAATGGTTGGAGGTTCGAGCCCTCCTGGGACCGGTGTGTCGCTTTTTTCTTTGCGCTGACAGCTACGGAGAAATGTTTTGACAGTGGTGGGAGTGGAGCACGACTGTCTCCGTGGCACATTTGGCTAGCACGATCGGCTGTTTACCGAAAAGTGGGAGGTTGGAGCCCTCCCGGGAGCGGTGTGTCGCTTTTTTCTTTGCGCTAACAGCCATAGAGAAATGTTTCGACAGTGGTGAGAGTGGAGCAAAACTGTGTCCGTGCGCAATTGACTAGCGCGATTGGCTGTTAACCAAAAGGTTGGAGGTTCGAGCCCTCCCGAGAGTGGTGTGTCTCTTTTTTTTCTTCGCGCTGATAGCTTTGGAGAAATGTTCTGACGGTGGTGAGAATGGAGCACGACTGTCTCTGTGGCGCTATTGGCTAGCGCGATCGGCTAATAACCGAAAGGTTGGAGGTTCGAGCCCTCCCGGGACCGGTTTGTCGTTTTTTTATTTGCGCTGATAGCTTTGGAGAAATGTTCTGACCGTGGTGAGAGACGAGCACGACTGTCTCCGTGGCGCTATTGGCTAGCGCGATTGACTGTTAACGGAAAGGTTGGAGGTTCGAGCCCTCCCGGGAGCGTTGTGTCGTTTTTTTTCTTCGCGCTGATAGCTTTGGAGAAATCTTCTGACCGTGGTGAGAGATGAGCACGACTGTCTCCGTGGCGCAATTGGCTAGCGCGATTGGCTGTTAACCGAAAGGTTGGAGGTTGGAGCCCTTCCGGGAGCGTTGTGTCGCTTTTTTTCTTTGCGCTAACAGCTATGGAGAAATATTCCGACAGTGGTGAGAGTGGAGCAAGACTGTCTCCGTGCGCAATTGACTAGCGCTATTGGCTGTTAACCAAAAGGTTGGAGGTTCGAGCCCTCCCGGGAGTGGTGTGTCGTTTTTTTTCTTTGCGCTGATAGCTTTGGGGAAATTTTATGACCGTGGTGAGAGTGGGGCACGACTGCCTCCGTGGCACAGTTGGCTAGAGCGTTTGGCTGTTAAACGAAAGGTTGGAAGTTCGAGCCCTCCCGGGGGCGGTGTGTCGCTTTTTTTTGCGGTGATACCTTTGAGGAATGTTACGACCGTGGTGAGAGCAGAGCACGACTGTCTCCTTGGCGCAATTGGATAGCGCGACCGGCTAATAACCAAAAGGTTGGAGGTTCGAGCCCTCCCATGAGCGGTGTGTCGGTTTTTTTCTTCGCGCTGATAGCTTTGGAGAAATGTTATGACGGTGGTGAGAATGGAGCACGACTATCTCCGTGGCGCAATTGGCTAGCGCGATCGGCTGTTAACCGAAAGGCTGGAGGTTAGAGCCCTCCCAGGACCGGTGTGTCGTTTTTTATTTGCGCTGATAGCTTTGGAGAAATGTTCTGACCGTGGTGAGAGATGAGCACGACTGTCTGCGTGGCGCTATAGGCGAGCGCGATTGGCTGTTAACGGAAAGGTTGGAGGTTCGAGCCCTCCCGGGAGCGGTGTGTCATTTTTTTTAATTTGCGCTGAAAGCTTTGGGGAAATGTTCTGACGGTGGTGAGAGTGGAGCACGAGTTTCTCCGTGGCACAGTTGGCTAGCTCGTTTGGCTGTTAAACGAAAGGTTGGAAGTTCGAGCCCTCCCATGAGTGGTGTGTTGCTTTTTTTCTTTGCGGTGATACTTTTGAGGAATGTTACGACCGTGGTAAGAGCAGAGCACGACTGTTTCCTTGGCGCAATTGGCTAGCGCGACCGGCTAATAACCGAAAGGTTGGAGGTTCGAGCCCTCCCATGAGCGGTGTGTCGGTTTTTTTCTTCGCGCTGATCGCTTTGGAGAAATGTTCTCACCGTGGTGAGAGTGGAGCACGACTGTCTCCTTGGCGCTATTGGCTAGCGCGATCGGCTAATAACCGAAAGGTTGGAGGTTCGAGCCCTCTCGGGACCGGTTTGTCGTTTTTTTTTATTTGCGCTGATAGCTTTGGAGAAATGTTCTGACCGTAGTGAGAGATGAGCACGACTGTGTCCGTGGCGCTATTGGCTAGTGCGATTGGCTGTTAACGGAAAGGTTGGAAGTTCGAGCCCTCCCGGGAGCGGTGTGTCATTTTTTTAATTTGCGCTGAAAGCTTTGGGGAAATGTTCTGACGGTGGTGATAGTGGAGCACGAGTTTCTCCGTGGCACAGTTGGCAAGCTCGTTTGGCTGTTAAACGAAAGGTTGGAAGTTCGAGCCCTCCCGGGGGCAGTGTGTGGCTTTTTTTTCTTCGCGGTGATACCTTTGAGGAATGTTACGACCGTGGTAAGACCAAAGCACGACTGTCTACTTGGCGCAATTGGCTAGCGCGACCGGCTAATAACCGAAAGGTTAGAGGTTCGAGCCCTCCCATGAGTGGTGTGTCGCTTTTTTTCTTCGCGCTGATAGCTTTGGAGAAATGTTCTGACGGTGGTGAGAACGGAGCACGACTATCTTCGTGGTGCAATTGGCTAGCGCGATCGGCTGTTAACCGAAAGGTTGGAGGTTCGAGCCCTCCCATGAGTGGTGTGTCGCTTTTTTTCTTCGCGCTGATAGCTTTGGAGAAATGTCCTGACCATGGTGAGAGATGAGCACGACTGTCTCTGTGGCGCAATTGGCTAGCGCGATAGGCTGTTAACCGAAAAGTTGGAGGTTCGAGCCCTCCCATGAGTGGGGTGTCACTTTTTTTCTTCGCGCTGATAGCTTTGGAGAAATATTCTGACGGTGGTGACAATGGAGCACGACTGTCTCCGTGGCGCTATTGGCTTGCGCAATCGGCTGTTAACCGAAAGTTTGGATGTTCGAGCCCTCCCGGGGGCGGTGTGTCGCTTTTTTTTCTTCGCGCTGATAGCTTTGGAGAAATATTCTGACGGTGGTGACAATGGAGCACGACTGTCTCCGTGGCGCTATTGGCTTGCGCAATCGGCTGTTAACCGAAAGTTTGGAGGTTCGAGCCCTCCCGAGAGCGGTGTGTCGTTTTTTTCTTCGCGCTGATAGCTTTGGAGAAATCTTCTGACGTTGGTGAGAGATGAGCACGACTGTCTCCGTGGCGCAATTGGCTAGCGTGATCGGCTGTTAACCGTAAGGTTGGAGGTTCTAGCCCTCCCATGAGTGGGGTGTCGCTTTTTTCTTCGCGTTGTCGCTTTTCTTCGCTGTCACGATGAGTCACAAGTACTGGGGGATTTAATAAAGCACCAGGTAGCTAGCACTAGGACGATGCGTCAGTCGTGGCTGGCTCTCGAGCAAAGAAGAACTTCCTTTTTCCTCCAGATTTAGAGCCGCTCTTGCTGTCAACCCACTACGTGCTGGCGGCATTATCCCCCCTTCCGAAAAGAAAAAAAAACAAGTACCAAAAAGAGGAAAGGGAAGTACATAGGAGCACCGCGATGCTACTACATAGGCACGTGAAAAAAAATGGAAATTCGGATGAAGTGAAAGTAAAAATTGAAGAGCGTGCCAACATAGGAAACGTCAATGAACGAGAAAGTAAGTTCACAAAATAAACAAAAAACACAAAGAACGCTGTACGGTAAAGGAAAAGTTACGAACAACGCGCAATAAATGGCTTCATGCGCAACACATGAACGACGTCCGGCCTCAGCCGTGTCCTGCTCCGTGCATGGGGTGTTGAGTCCGGAACCACTTCGTAGTTCACGTCACTGACGCGGCGTAACACTTTATATGGGCCAAAGTACCGGCTCAGCAACTTTTCACTAAGGCCACGGCGGCGGACGGGCGTCCACACCCAAACTTGATCTCCGGGGTTGTAAAACACTTCTCTGTGGCGGGTATTATAGCGTCGTGCGTCTACCTGCTGTTGCTGGCCGATGTGCAGTCGCGCGAGCTGCCGGGCTTCCTCGGCACGCTCTGCTAATTCTTCGGCGTCTGTTGCCAACTCGTCTTCGTCCTGACACGGTAGCATTGAGTCTAGCATGGTCTGCACTTCGCGGCCGTAGAGAAGCCGAAATGGCGTGAATCGCGTGGTCTCTTGCACGGCGGTATTATACGCGAAGGTCACGTAAGGCAAGATCCGGTCCCATGTTTTGTGCTGTACGTCGATGTACATTGAGATCATGTCTGCGAGGGTCTTGTTCAGTCGTTCAGTAAGTCCGTTGGTTTGCGGGTGGTACGCAGTTGTCCTTCGGTGTCTGGTGTTGCTCAGTTTGAAAACTTCGTCCGTAAGCTGCGCCGTGAATGCCGTCCCTCTGTCCGTTATTACACTGGAAGGAGCACCGTGTCGTAACACGATGTGGCGCATGAAAAATTGTGCTACCTCAGAAGCCGTGGCTCGTGGGATCGCCTGGGTTTCAGCGTAGCGTGTCAAATAGTCGGTCGCGACGATCACCCATTTGTTGCTGTCCGCAGACATAGGAAATGGCCCGAGAATGTCCATGCCGACTTGGTCGAACGGCGTGCAGGGTGCTTCAATGGGCTGAAGCAAACCAGCTGGCTTAACAGATGGTTGCTTTCGGCGCTGACATTCCCGACAGCTCTTTACGTACTTCTTTACGCTTGCTGAAAGTCCTGGCCAATAGTACCTCTCGCTCACTCTGGCAAGTGTCCTTGAGTAGCCCAGATGACCGGATGTGGGTTCGTCATGGCAAGCGAAGAGGACGTCGTCTCGCATGTCTCGAGGAACCACCAGGAGGTAAGCACGATTGTTCGAACGAGCGTTCTTCTTGTACAGCACACCGTCTCGTAGGCAGAACGACGTCAACGAGCGGGATAAATGACGTGGTATAATTGCGCCCTGGCCCTCTAAATGATCAATGATTGGACGAATCTCTGCATCATCTCGCTGTCGTTTGCTCAAGTCTGATGCACTAACAGCGCCCAGAAAGCCTTCGTCTTCCTCTGCTTCCTGACTGACGACATGAAGGGGTGCGCGTGACAGTGTGTCAGCGTCCTCATGCTTACGGCCGGACTTATGGACGGTGGTGACATCAAATTCCTGCAGCCGCAAACTCCACCGTGCTAGCCGACCTGAAGGGTCACGCAGGCTTGCCAACCAACAGAGCGCGTGATGGTCCGTCACTATCTTGAAGGGACGACCATAAAGGTACGGGCGGAACTTGGTGATTGCCCACACGCCTGCGAGGCACTCTTTCTTCGTAGTGGAATAATTCGCCTCGGCACGGGATAGAGAGCGGCTGGCGTAGGCTATCACTCTTTCGATGTCCTCTTGACGCTGAACGAGCACTGCACCGAGCCCAATGTTACTAGCGTCGGTATGGACCTCCGTGTCAGCATCATCGTCGAAATGAGCGAGAACGGGCGCTGATTGCATGCGCTGTCGCAGCTCATCAAAAGCTGCTTGTTGCTCGTTTTCCCAGACAAACGGCGTGTCGTCCCTTGTGAGACGAGTCAGAGGTTCTGCTATCTGTGAAAAGCCATGAATGAATCGGCGATAGTAGGAGCACAAACCAAGGAAGCGCCGGACGGCTTTCTTATCGACAGGAGGTGGTAATTCGGCAACAGCGGCAAGCTTGTCCGGATCGGGGCGGATTCCTTCGGCGCTAACTACATGTCCAAGAAATTTTAGTTCTTTATAGCCGAAGTGGCACTTCTGTGGCTTTAGTGTGAGGTCCGCTGATCGGATAGCCTCCAGCACGCTGCGCAGGCGGTGAAGGTGCTGCTCAAACGTGGTAGAGAAGACCACCACATCATCAAGGTAGACAAGACAAGTCTGCCACTTGAGCCCTGTGAGGACAGTGTCCATCATTCGCTGGAAAGTTGCCGGTGCTGAACACAAGCCAAAAGGGAGCACTCGAAATTGGTATAGGCCGTCTGGAGTCACAAAGGCTGTTTTCTCACGGTCTCGCTGATCTACTTCGATTTGCCAATACCCGCTTTTGAGATTGAGAGAAGTGAAATAATGGGCACGACGAAGTCTATCCAGCGAATCGTCGATACGTGGCAGCGGATACACATCCTTTTTCGTCACGTTGTTAAGCTTTCGGTAGTCGACGCAGAAGCGTAGCGACCCGTCCTTCTTTTTGACAAGTACGACTGGAGATGACCACGGGCTGTTCGATGGTTCAATAACGCCATCGTCAAGCATCTCGGTGACTTGCGTACGTATTGCTTCACGTTCTTTGGCCGACACGCGGTAGGGGTTCTGGTGTATCGGACGTGCGTCTTCGTACGTGATGATCCTCTGTTGAGTGATGGACGTCTGGCGGATCTTTGAGCAAGTTGCGAAGCAAGACCTGAACTCGAACAAAAGCGCTCGTAGTGCAGTCTGGTTAACGGTGGGCAGATCAGGATTGATGTCAATATTACTCATTGACGTGTCGGCGGTATCCACTATTTCGGACGTGAAACAGTTGGTGACGTTTGCTACTTCGTGGGCAAACGCTATCGAAGTGCCACGGAAAAGATGTCGATGCTCGTTGCTAAAGTTGGTTACGAGCAATTCAGATCGACCATCACGAAGGTGTACTACACTTCTAGCTACACAAATGCCTTGCTGCAGGAGGTGTTCTAAATTTGTCTCAGCCACCACATCGCCATCGCCCAAACCACAGCATGTTACGTCGACTAGAACACTTGTTCGTGGAGGAAGCGTCACACTCTGTTCAGAAATACGGAGTACGTCGACACGCCTTCCACCATCTTGCACGTTGATTGCTCGCTGGGCTGAGAACGTGACGCGGCGCTCTTGCAGATCAATGATAGCTCCATTTTCTTGTAGAAAGTCAATTCCCAGAATGACGTCACGGGAACATTCGCGTAGAACAAGGCAGCTTGCTACGAATGTGTACCCTTGAATCTGTACTCTAGTTGTGCAGGCACCCAGTGGAGTAACGACGTGGCCACCAGCTGTCCGAATCTGCGAGTTATGCCACGGCGTGATGACTTTCTTCAGCTGCGTTGTCAGTTTCCCGCTCAGTATGGAATAGTCTGCGCCGGTGTCCAATAACGCATTAACTGCACAACCATCAATTGTCACTGCTATGTCGAGTGAAAGTCGGCCATCCTTTGCAGCAGTATGTGATGTCGGACCGGTTTCTGTACAGTTCTGCGTCAATGGGAGGTCTTCAGCGCTTCGACGTTCAGCGGCCCCGCCCCCAGAGGTCGCTTTGTCTAGTTTTCCCGACGGGGGCTGGGAGACCGTGTGGTAGAATACCGCTGGGGCGTTGATGAAAATCGCCTCGGTGATGGCGAGCGCGACTGGCGCCCGGCAGATGGTGGTGCATGCTGCTGGGAGAGGTAGTTTTCGATGTCGCGCGGTCTCTGGCCGTAACGGGGTGGTGGTGAGTACGCAGAGAAGCCGCGAAGCCCAAGACGGCGATATGGGCACTGGCGGTACAAGTGATCAGCTTCTCCACAGTGAAAGCACAGAGGCCGGCGATCAGGTGTGCGCCAAACATCAGATATTCGAGGAGACGTGCGCCGATCGTCGATGTACTGAATTGGTTGCACTGAACGATGGGCGACAGAAGCACCAGGGACAAAGGCCAACGGTGGTGGCGTGTACGTGCCTTCGTAGTACGGCATGTGCTGCGCTGACTGTAGTGAAACAGCAGGAACAGGATGGACGAATAATGGCGGCGATGCAGCAGGGCGTTTCAAAGCTTCTGCGTAGGTTGTCTCACGGCGGTATTCAGCAGGAGCTGGCACAGCTGTATCATGAGGCAAGGTGTCCCGGAGGGCCTGGTGCAGCTCATCCTTGATCACAGTTGTAATAGAGTTTACTGTAGGATGAGGTGTTACACCATCCTTTTGTAACTCTTCACGTATTATACCACGGATGAGTTCACGTAGATAGTCGTTGTTGGTTCTAGTGGCGGTGAAAATGTCGGCAGTAGACATGCCATTGACTTGCCTGTTGTATTGGTTGGATCGCTGCTGCAGCATTTTTTCCATTGTCACGGCCTCGGACAAGAACTCCGCGACCGTCTTCGGAGGGCTGCGCACGAGGCCGGCAAAAAGCTGGTCCTTGACACCGCGCATCAAGTGACGCAACTTCTTGTCCTCCGTCATTCTTGAATCGGCCCGTCGGAAGAGGCGCGTCATGTCTTCGACGAACGTGGTCACAGTTTCGTTTGGCAGCTGGACGCGGGCCAGAATAGCTCGTTCAGCTCGTTCTTGGCGATCAGCACTGGCATACGTCTGCAGAAGTCTACGAGAGAATTCGGGCCACGTCGTCAGCTGTTCCTCTCGGTTTTGATACCACGTACGTGCCCCGTCTTCGAGATAGAAGTAGACACGACCCAGTTTCGCCGCGTCGTCCCACTGATTCAAGGCGGCTACGCGCTCGAAATCCGCCAACCAGTCCTCAACGTCTTCGTGCTCCGAGCCATGGAACGTCGCCGGTGCGCGTGGGCTTTCCAACGTGTAGCGGTTCGACGTCGTGCTTCCCGTGCCGGTCGCCGAGGTTTGCACCGAAGCGCTGGTCATGTTTGTCGACGTGGTGGGAGCAGTATCGTCGGCTTCCGGAGGCAATCCCCTGATTCGGCGGCTCGTCCGATGCACGGGAGTATTGACTGGCACTGGACTCGTATCGCGGCTTCCTGGGGGGGTCTGTAGCATCCGTGAGACTACCCAGCACTTCCACCAGTTGTCACGATGAGTCACAAGTACTGGGGGATTTAATAAAGCACCAGGTAGCTAGCACTAGGACGATGCGTCAGTCGTGGCTGGCTCTCGAGCAAAGAAGAACGCGATCTTCTTTTTTCCTCCAGATTTAGAGCCGCTCTTGCTGTCAACCCACTACGTGCTGGCGGACTATCTCCTTGGCGCAATTGGGTAGCGCGATCGGCTGTTAACCGAAAGGTTGGAGGTTCGAGCCCTCCCGGCACCGGTGTGTCGTTTTTTTAATTTGCACTGATAGCTTTGGAGAAATGTTCTGACGGTGGTGACAATGGAGCACGACTGTCTCCGTGGCGCTATTGGCTTGCGCAATCGGCTGTTAACCGAAAGTTTGGATGTTCGAGCCCTCCCGGGGGCGGTGTGTCGCTTTGTTTTCTTTGCGCTGATAGCTCTGGGGAAATGTTCTGTCCGTGGTAAGAATGGAGCACGACTATCTCCGCGGCGCAATTGGCTAGCGCGATCGGCTGCTAACCGAAAGGTTGGAGGTTCGAGCCCTCCCAGGAGCGGTGTGTCGCTTTTTTTCTTTGCACTGATACCTTTGAGGAATGTTATGACCGTGGTGAGAGTAGAGCACGACTATCTCCATGTCGCAATTGGCTAGCGCGATCGGCTGTTAACCAAAACGTTGGAGGTTCGAGCCCTCCCGAAAGCGGTGTGTCTCTTTTTTCTTTGCGCTGACAGCTACGGAAAAATGTTTCGACAGTGGTGGGAGTGGAGCACGACTGTTTCCGTGGCACATTTGGCTGGCACGATCGGCTGTTTACCGTAAGGTTGGATGTTGGAGCCCTCCCGGGAGCGTTGTGTCGCTTTTTTCTTTGCGCTAACAGCTATGGAGAAATGTTCCG
Source organism: Rhipicephalus microplus (assembly GCF_043290135.1). Taxonomy (NCBI): domain Eukaryota; kingdom Metazoa; phylum Arthropoda; class Arachnida; order Ixodida; family Ixodidae; genus Rhipicephalus; species Rhipicephalus microplus. The sequence continues at coordinate 204,246,977 of NC_134703.1, read as the reverse complement.
ACAGTGGTGAGAGTGGAGCAAGACTGTCTCCGTGCGCAATTGACTAGCGCGATTGGCTGTTAACCAAAAGGTTGGAGGTTCGAGCCCTCCCGAGAGCGGTGTGTCTCTTTTTTTTCTTCGCGCTGATAGCTTAGGGGAAATGTTCTGACCGTGGTGAGAGTGGAGCACGACTGTCTCCGTGGCACAGTTGGCTAGCGCGTTTGGCTGTTAAACGAAAAATTGGAACTTCGAGCCCTCCCGGGGGCGGTGTGTCGCCTTTTTAGGGGCGAAGCTCCTTAGGGCGTGGGCCTTGCGTCCCCTGTAGCCTGAATGTAGCCACCTCTAGTTTAGTTCTTGCAGTGTTCACTAGATGGCGGTACCGTCCCCTGTATGTAGCCAACTCTAGTTTAGTTCTTGCAGTGTCCACTAGATGGCGGTACCGTCTCCTGTATGTAGCCACCTCTCGTTTAGTTCTTGTAGTGTTTACTAGATGATGGTACTTGTAGCTGATGATGAAAAGATGCAAGATCTTATAAACTAGAAAGCGGTACTTTTAGTTGATGTAAGATGCGAGATCTTATAAAATAGGAATGATGTCACATATGGCGCGTGTCATTGGTTGAAGGCAATCGTTCGATTTAGTGCGGCGACGTACGCTAGGGGGAGCGTTGTAGTAAAATCCGTTCGCTGTTGGCGCGCGCTCGGAGTCGCCGGATGGATTAGGCTGCACAGCGGAGAGAGCGCAAGGCGGCAGCAGCGCGCGCTCGCAGACAGAATCCCGATGTGCGAGCACGCGAGGCAAGGGACATCGCAAGCCATCCATCGTCTAAGAACAAATAAAAGTTGATTTGTGTATATACACACACAGCGTTTCTCACGTCTTTACATGATGATAGACTGGGCGATTTACACGGAAGATTCACAGTTTACCGATGAATCACTCCGGAGCTTCGCCAATTCATCATCATTCACCCCATGAATATGCCGTAATTTGTTTCTTTGCGGTGATACCTTTGAGGAATGTTACGACCGTGGTGAGAGCAGAGCACGACTGTCTCCTTGGGGCAATTGGCTAGCGCAATCGGCTGTTAACCGAAAGGCTGGAGGTTCGAGCCCTCCCGGGACCGGTGTGTCGTTTTTTTTAATTTGCGCTGATAGCTTTGGAGAAATGTTCTGGCCGTGGTGAGAGATGAGCCCGACGGTCTCCGTGGTGCAATTGGCTAGCGCGATCGGCTTTTAACCGAAAGGTTGGAGGTTCGAGCCCTCCCATGAGTGGTGTGTCGCTTTTTTTCTTTGCGCTGACAACTATGGAGAAATGTTTCGACGGTGGTAGGAGTGGAGCACGACTGCCTCCGTAGCGCATTATGCTAGCGCATTCGGCTGTTAACCCAAGGTTTGGAGGTTTGAGCCCTCCCGGGAGTGGTGTGTTGCTTTTTTTCCTTGCGCTGATCGCTTTGGAGAAATGTTTTGACGTTGGTGAGAGTGGAGCACGACTATCTCCGGGGCGCAAAGGGCTAGCGCGATCGGCTGTTAACCGAAAGGTTGGAGGTTCGAGTCCTACCATGTGTGGTGTGTCGCTTTTTTCTTCGCGCTGACAGCTTTGGAGAAATGTTCTGACGGTGGTGAGAATGAAGCACGACTATCTTTGTGGCGCTAATGTCTAGCGCGATCGGCTGTTAACCGAAAGGTTGGAGGTTCGAGCCCCCCCGGGAGCGGTGTGTCGCTTTTTTTTGCACTGATACCTTTGAGGAATGTTATGACCGTGGTGAGAGTAGATCACGACTATCTCCATGGCGCAATTGGCTAGCGCGATCGGCTGTTAACCGAAAGGTTGGAGGTTGAAGCTCGCCCGGGAGCGTTGTGTCGAATTTTTTCTTTGCGTTGATACTTTTGAGAAATGTTATGACACTGGTGAGAGTGGAGCACGAGTTTCTCCGTGGCACAGTTGGCTAGCGCGTTTGGCTGTTAAACGAAAGGTTGGAGTTTAGAGCCTCCCGGGGGTGGTGTGTCGCTTTTTTTCTTTGTGCTGATAGCTTTGGAGAAATGTTCTGACGGTAGTGGGAGTGCAGCACGACTGTCTCTGTGGCGCTATTGGCTAGCGCAATCGGCTGTTAACCGAAAGTTTGGATGTTCGAGCCCTCCCGGGGGCGGTGTGTCGCTTTTTTTTCTTTGCGCTGATAGCTCTGGAGAAATGTTCTGACCGTGGTGAGAGTGCGGCACGACTGTCTCCGTGGCGCTATTGGCTAGCGCAATCGGCTGTTTACCGAAAGGTTGGATGTTCGAACCCTCCCGGGAGAGGTGTGTCACTTTTTTTTGCGCTGACAGCTATGTAGAAATGTTTCGACGGTGGTAGGAGTGGAGCACGACTGTCTCCGTGGCGCATTTGGCTAGCGCGATCGGCTGTTTACCGAAAGGTTGGAGGTTGGAGCCCTCCCGGGAGCGGCGTGTCGCTTTTTTTTTGCGCTGACAGCTATGGAGAAATGTTCCAACAGTGGTGAGAGTGCAGCAAGACTGTCTCCGTGCGCAATTGACTAGCGCCATCGGCTGTTATCCGAAAGGTTGGAGGTTTGAGCTCTCCCGGGAGCGGAGTGTCGCTTTTTTCTTTGCGCTGATAGCTTTTGAGAAAAGTTCTGACGGTGGTGAGAGTGGAACACGACTGCCTCCATGGCGCAATTTGCTAGCGCGTTCGGCTGTTAACCCAAGGTTTGGAGGTTCGAGCCCTCCCGGGAGTGGTGTGTTGCTTTTTTTCTTGCGCTGATAGCTTTGGAGAATTGTTCTGACGGTGGTGAGAGTGGAGCACGACTATCTCCGGGGCACAATTGGCTAACGCGTTCAGCTGTTAACCAAAAGGTTGGAGGTTCGAGCCCTCCCGAGAGCGGTGTGTCTCTTTTTTTCTTTGCGCTGATTGCTTTGTAGAAATGTTCTGACGGTGGTGACAGTAGAGAACGACTGTCTCTGTGGCGCAATTGGCTAGCACGATCGGCTGTTAACCAAAAGGTTGGAGGTTTGAGCCCTCCTGGGAGCGGTGTATCGCTTTTTTTCTTTGCGCTGATACCTTTGCGGAATGTTATATCCATAGTAAGAGTAGAGCACGACTGTCTCCTTGGCGCAATTGGCTAGCGGCGTTTGGCGGTTAACTAAAAGGTTGGAGGCTTGAGCTCTCCCGGGAGCGATGTGTCGCTTTTTTTCTTTGCGCTGATAGATTAGGAGAAATGTTCTGAGGGTGGTGAGAGTGGAGCACGAGTTTCCCCGTGGCGCAACTGGTTAGAGCGTTCGGCTGTTAACGAAAAGGTTGGAGGTTCGAGCCCTCCCGGGGGTGGTGTGTCGCTTTTTTTTTCTTCGCGCTTATAGCTTTGGAGAAATGTTCTGACTTTGTTGAGAGTGGGGCACGACTGTCTCCGTGGCGCCATTGGCTAGCGCAATCGCCTGTTAACCGAAAGGTTGGATGTTCGAGCCCTCCCGGGAGAGGTGTGTCGCTTTTTTCTTTGCACTGATACCTTTAAGGAATGTTATGACCGTGGTGAGAGTAGAGCACGACTATCTCCATGGCGTAATTGGCTAGCACGATCGGCTGTTAACCAAAACGTTGGAGGTTCGAGCCCTCCTGAAAGCTGTGTGTCTCTTTTTTTTTCTTCGCGCTGATAGCTTTGGAGAAATGTTCTGACCGTGGTGAGACTGGAGCACGGCTGTGTCCGTGGCGCTATTGGCTAGCGCAATCGGCTGTTAACCGAATGGTTGGAGGTTCGAGCCCTCCCGGGACCGGTGTGTCGCTTTTTTTGCGCTGACAGCTACGGAGAAATGTTTCGAAAGTGGTGGGAGTGGAGCACGACTGTCTCCGTGGCACATTTGGCTAGCACAATCGGCTGTTTACAGAAAGGTTGGAGGTTGGAGCCCTCCCGGGAGCGGTGTGTCTCTTTTTTTTCTTCGCGCTGATAGCTTTGGGGAAATGTTCTGACCGTGGTGAGAGATGAGCACGACTGTCTCCGTGGCACAGTTGGCTAGCGCGTTTGGCAGTTAAACGAAAGGTTGGAGTTTAGAGCCCTCCCGGGGGTGGTGTGTCGCTTTTTTTTCTTTGTGCTGATAGCTTTGGAGAAATGTTCTGACGGTAGTGGGAGTGCAGCACGACTGTCTCCGTGGCGCTATTGGCTAGTGCGATCGGCTGTTAACCGAAAGTTTGGATGTTCGAGCCCTCCCGGGGGCGGTGTGTCGCTTTTTTTTCTTCGCGCTGATAGCTCTGGAGAAATGTTCTGACCGTGGTGAGATTGGGGCACGACTGTCTCCGTGGCACAGTTGGCTAGCGCAATCGGCTGTTAACCGAATGGTTGGAGGTTCGAGCCCTCCCGGGACCAGTGTGTCGCTTTTTTTTGCGCTGACAGCTACGGAGAAATGTTTCGAAAGTGGTGGGAGTGGAGCACGACTGTCTCCGTGGCACATTTGGCTAGCACAATCGGCTGTTTACAGAAAGGTTGGAGGTTGGAGCCCTCCCGGGAGCGGTGTGTCTCTTTTTTTTCTTCGCGCTGATAGCTTTGGGGAAATGTTCTGAGCGTGGTGAGAGATTAGCACGACTGTCTCCGTGGCGCATTTGGCTAGCGCGATCGGCTGTTAACCGAAAGGTTGGAGGTTTGAGCCCTCCCATGATTGGTGTGTCGCTTTTTTTCTTCGCGCTGATAGCTTTGGAGAAATGTTCTGACGGTGGTAAAAATGGAGCACGACTGTCTCCATGGCGCAATCGGCTAGCGCGATCGGCTGTTAACCAAAACGTTGGAGGTTCGAGCCCTCCCGAAAGCGGTGTGTCTCTTTTTTTCTTCGCGCTGATAGCTTTACAAAAATGTTCTGACCGTCGTGAGAGAGGAGCACGACTGTCTCTGTGGCGCTATTGGCTAGCGCGTTCGGCGCTTATTCAAACGTTAGAGGTACAAGCCCTCCCGAGAGCGGTGTGTCTCTTATTTTTTCTTCGCGCTGATAGTTTTGGAGAAATGTTCTGACTGTGGTGAGAGAGGAGCACGACTGTCTCCGTGGCGCAATTGGCTAGCGCGATCAGCTGTTAACCGAAACGTTGGAGGTTCGAGCCCTCCCATGAGTGGTGTGTCGCTTTTTTTTCTTCGCGCTGATAGCTATGGAGAAATGTTCTGACCGTGGGGAGAGACGAGCACGACTGTCTCCGTGGCGCAATTGGCTAGCGCGATCGGCTGTTAACCGAAAGGTGGGAGGTTCGAGCCCTCCCATGAGTGGTGCGTCGCTTTTTTTCTTCGCGCTGATAGCTTTGGAGAAATGCTCTGACGGTGGTGAGAATGGAGCACGACTATCTCCTTGGCGCAATTGGGTAGCGCGATCGGCTGTTAACCGAAAGGTTGGAGGTTCGAGCCCTCCCGGCACCGGTGTGTCGTTTTTTTAATTTGCACTGATAGCTTTGGAGAAATGTTCTGACCGTGGTGAGAGATGAGCACGACTGTCTCCGTGGCGCAATTGGCTAGCGCGATCGGCTGCTAACCGAATGGTTGGAGGTTCGAGCCCTCCCGGGAGCGGTGTGTCGCTTTTTTTCTTTGCACTGATACCTTTGAGGAATGTTATGACCGTGGTGAGAGTAGAGCACGACTATCTCCATGGCGTAATTGGCTAGCACGATCGGCTGTTAACCAAAACGTTGGAGGTTCGAGCCCTCCCGAAAGCGGTGTGTCTCTTTTTTTTCTTCGCGCTGATAGCTTTGGAGAAATGTTCTGACCGTGGTGAGACTGGAGCACGGCTGTGTCCGTGGCGCTATTGGCTAGCGCAATCGGCTGTTAACCGAATGGTTAGAGGTTCGAGCCCTCCCAGGACCGGTGTGTCGCTTTTTTTGCGCTGACAGCTACGGAGAAATGTTTCGAAAGTGGTGGGAGTGGAGCACGACTGTCTCCGTGGCACATTTGGATAGCGCAATCGGCTGTTAACCGAAAGTTTGGATGTTCGAGCCCTCCCGGGGGCGGTTTATCGCTTTTTTTCTTCGCGCTGATAGCTTTGGAGAAATGTTCTGACGGTGGTGAGAATGAAGAACGACGATCTCCGTGGCGCTATTGGCTAGCGCGATCGGCTGGTAACCGAAAGTTTGGAGGTTCGAGCCCCCCGGGAGCGGTGTGTCGCTTTTTTGCTCTGATACATTTGAGGAATGTTATGACCGTGGTGAGAGTAGATCACGACAATCTCCATGGCGCAATTGGCTAGCGCAATCGGCTGTTAACCGAAAGGTAGGAGGTTGGAGCTCGCCCGGGAGCGGTGTGTCGATTTTTTTCTTTGCGTTGATACCTTTGAGGAATGTTATGACGCTGGTGAGAGTGGAGCACGAGTTTCTCCGTGGCACAATTGGCTAGCGCGTTTGGCAGTTAAACGAAAGGTTGGAGTTTAGAGCCCTCCCGGGGGTGGCGTGTCGCTTTTTTTTCTATGTGCTGATAGCTTTGGAGAAATGTTCTGACGGTAGTGGGAGTGCAGCACGACTGTCTCCGTGGCGCTATTGGCTAGCGCAATCGGCTGTTAACCAAAGTTTGGATGTTCGAGCCCTCCCGGGGACGGTGTGTCGCTTTTTTTTCTTCGCGCTGATAGCTCTGGAGAAATGTTCTGACCGTGGTGAGATTGGGGCACGACTGTCTCCGTGGCGCTATTGGCTAGCGCAATCGGCTGTTAACCGAAAGGTTGGATGTTCGAACCCTCCCGGGTGTGGTGGGTTTCTTTTTTTTCTTGCGCTGATAGCTTTGGAGAATTGTTCTGACGGTGGTGAGAGTGGAGCACGACTATCTCCGGGGCACAATTGGCTAGCGCGTTCAGCTGTTAACCAAAAGGTTGGAGGTTCGAGCCATCCCGAGAGCGGTGTGTCTCTTTTTTTCTTTGCGCTGATTGCTTTGTAGAAATGTTCTGACGGTGGTGACAGTAGAGCACGACTGTCTCTGTGGCGCAATTGGCTAGCACGATCGGCTGTTAACCAAAAGGTTGGAGGTTTGAGCCCTCCTGGGAGCGGTGTATCGCTTTTTTTCTTTGCGCTGATACTTTTGTGGAATGTTATATCCATAGTAAGAGTAGAGCACGACTGTCTCCTTGGCGCAATTGGCTAGCGGCGTTTGGCGGTTAACTAAAAGGTTGGAGGCTTGAGCTCACCCGGGAGCGATGTGTCGCTTTTTTTCTTTGCGCTGATAGCTTTGGAGAAATGTTCTGAGGGTGGTGAGAGTGGAGCACGAGTTTCTCCGTGGCGCAACTGGCTAGCGCGTTCGGCTGTTAACGAAAAGGTTGGAGGTTCGAGCCCTCCCGGGGGTGGTGTGTCGCTTTTTTTTTCTTCGCGCTGATAGCTTTGGAGAAATGTTCTGGCTTTGTTGAGAGTGGGGCACGACTGTCTCCGTGGCGCCATTGGCTAGCGCAATCGCCTGTTAACCGAAAGGTTGGATGTTCGAGCCCTCCCGGGAGAGGTGTGTCGCCTTTTTCTTTGCGCTTACAGCTATGGAGAAATGTTTCGAAAGTGGTGGGAGTGGAGCACGACTGTCTCCTTGGCACATTAGGCTACAACAATCGGCTGTTTACAGAAAGGTTGGAGGTTGGAGCCCTCCCGGGAGCGGTGTGTCTCTTTTTTTTCTTCGCGCTGATAGCTTTGGGGCAATGTTCTGACCGTGGTGAGAGATGAGCACGACTGCCTCCGTGGCGCAATTGGCTAGCGCGATCGACTGGTAACTGAACGTTTGGAGGTTCGAGCCCTCGCATGAGTGGGGTGTCGCTTTTTTTCTTCGCGCTGATAGCTTTGGAGAAATGTTCTGACGGTGGTAAAAATGGAGCACGACTGTCTCCATGGCGCAATCGGCTAGCGCGATCGGCTGTTAACCAAAATGTTGGAGGTTCGAGCCCTCCCGAAAGCGGTGTGTCTCTTTTTTTCCTTCGCGCTGATAGCTTTACAAAAATGTTCTGACCGTCGTGAGAGAGGAGCACGACTGTCTCTGTGGCGCTATTGGCTAGCGCGTTCGGCGCTTATTCAAAACGTTAGAGGTACAAGCCCTCCCGAGAGCGGTGTGTCTCTTATTTTTTCTTCGCGCTGATAGTTTTGGAGAAATGTTCTGACCGTGGTGAGAGCAGAGGACGACTGTCTCCGTGGCGCTATTGGCTAGCGCGATCGGCTGTTAACCGAAAGGTTGGAGGTTTGAGCCCTCCCATGATTGGTGTGTCGCTTTTTTTCTTCGCGCTGATAGCTTTGGAGAAATGTTCTGACGGTGGTGAGAATGAAGCACGACTATCTCCGTGGCGCTATTGGCTAGCGCGATCGGCTGGTAACCGAAAGGTTGGAGGTTCGAGCCCCCCCGGGAGCAGTGTATCGCTTTTTTTTGCTCTGATACCTTTGAGGAATGTTATGACCGTGGTGAGAGTAGATCACGACAATCTCCATGGCGCAATTGGCTAGCGCGATCGGCTGTTAACCGAAAGGTTGGAGGTTGGAGCTCGCCCGGGAGCGGTGTGTCGATTTTTTTCTTTGCGTTGATACCTTTGAGGAATGTTATGACGCTGGTGAGAGCGGAGCACGAGTTTCTCCGTGGCACAGTTGGCTAGCGCGTTTGGCAGTTAAACGAAAGGTTGGAGTTTAGAGCCCTCCCGGGGGTGGTGTGTCGCTTTTTTTTCTTTGTGCTGATAGCTTTGGAGAAATGTTCTGACGGTAGTGGGAGTGCAGCACGACTGTCTCCGTGGCGCTATTGGCTAGCGCAATCGGCTGTTAACCGAAAGTTTGGATGTTCGAGCCCTTCCGGGGGCGGTGTGTCGCTTTTTTTTCTTCGCGCTGATAGCTCTGGAGAAATGTTCTGACCGTGGTGAGATTGGGGCACGACTGTCTCCGTGGCACAGTTGGCTAGCGCAATCGGCTGTTAACCGAATGGTTGGAGGTTCGAGCCCTCCCGGGACCAGTGTGTCGCTTTTTTTGCGCTGACAGCTACGGAGAAATGTTTCGAAAGTGGTGGGAGTGGAGCACGACTGTCTCCGTGGCACATTTGGCTAGCACAATCGGCTGTTTACAGAAAGGTTGGAGCCCTCCCGGGAGCGGTGCGTCTCTTTTTTTTTTCGCGCTGATAGCTTTGGGGAAATGTTCTGACCGTGGTGAGAGATTAGCACGACTGTCTCCGTGGCGCATTTGGCTAGCGCGATCGGCTGTTAACCGAAAGGTTGGAGGTTTGAGCCCTCCCATGATTGGTGTGTCGCTTTTTTTCTTCGCGCTGATAGCTTTGGAGAAATGTTCTGACGGTGGTAAAAATGGGGCACGACTGTCTCCATGGCGCAATCGGCTAGCGCGATCGGCTGTTAACCAAAACGTTGGAGGTTCGAGCCCTCCCGAAAGCGGTGTGTCTCTTTTTTTCTTCGCGCTGATAGCTTTACAAAAATGTTCTGACCGTCGTGAGAGAGGAGCACGACTGTCTCTGTGGCGCTATTGGCTAGCGCGTTCGGCGCTTATTCAAAACGTTAGAGGTACAAGCCCTCCCGAGAGCGGTGTGTCTCTTATTTTTTCTTCGCGCTGATAGTTTTGGAGAAATGTTCTGACTGTGGTGAGAGAGGAGCACGACTGTCTCCGTGGCGCTATTGGCTAGCGCGATCGGCTGTTAACCGAAAGGTTGGAGGTTCGAGCCCTCCCGGGACTGGTGTGTCGTTTTTTTTATCTGCGCTGATAGCTTTGGAGAAATCTTCTGACCGTGGTGAGAGATGAGCACGACTGTCTCCGTGGCGCAATTGGCTAGCGCGATCAGCTGTTAACCGAAACGTTGGAGGTTCGAGCCCTCCCATGAGTGGTGTGTCGCTTTTTTTTTCTTCGCGCTGATAGCTATGGAGAAATGTTCTGACCGTGGGGAGAGACGAGCACGACTGTCTCCGTGGCGCAATTGGCTAGCGCGATCGGCTGTTAACCGAAAGGTGGGAGGTTCGAGCCCTCCCATGATTGGTGCGTCGCTTTTTTTCTTCGCGCTGATAGCTTTGGAGAAATGCTCTGACGGTGGTGAGAATGGAGCACGACTATCTCCTTGGCGCAATTGGCTAGCGCGATCGGCTGTTAACCGAAAGGTTGGAGGTTCGAGCCCTCCCGGCACCGGTGTGTCGTTTTTTTAATTTGCACTGATAGCTTTGGAGAAATGTTCTGACCGTGGTGAGAGATGAGCACGACTGTCTCCGTGGCGCAATTGGCTAGCGCGATCGGCTGCTAACCGAATGGTTGGAGGTTCGAGCCCTCCCGGGAGCGGTGTGTCGCTTTTTTTCTTTGCACTGATACTTTTGAGGAATGTTATGACCGTGGTGAGAGTAGAGCACGACTATCTCCATGGCGTAATTGGCTAGCACGATCGGCTGTTAACCAAAACGTTGGAGGTTCGAGCCCTCCCGAAAGCGGTGTGTCTCTTTTTTTTTCTTCGCGCTGATAGCTTTGGAGAAATGTTCTGACCGTGGTGAGACTGGAGCACGGCTGTGTCCGTGGCGCTATTGGCTAGCGCAATCGGCTGTTAACCGAATGGTTGGAGGTTCGAGCCCTCCCGGGACCGGTGTGTCGCTTTTTTTGCGCTGACAGCTACGGAGAAATGTTTCGAAAGTGGTGGGAGTGGAGCACGACTGTCTCCGTGGCACATTTGGATAGCGCAATCGGCTGTTAACCGAAAGTTTGGATGTTCGAGCCCTCCCGGGGGCGGTTTATCGCTTTTTTTCTTCGCGCTGATAGCTTTGGAGAAATGTTCTGACGGTGGTGAGAATGAAGAACGACGATCTCTGTGGCGCTATTGGCTAGCGCGACCGGCTGGTAACCGAAAGTTTGGAGGTTCGAGCCCCCCCGGGAGCGGTGTGTCGCTTTTTTTGCTCTGATACATTTGAGGAATGTTATGACCGTGGTGAGAGTAGATCACGACAATCTCCATGGCGCAATTGGCTAGCGCGATCGGCTGTTAACAGAAAGGTAGGAGGTTGGAGCTCGCCCGGGAGCGGTGTGTCGATTTTTTTCTTTGCGTTGATACCTTTGAGGAATGTTATGACGCTGGTGAGAGTGGAGCACGAGTTTCTCCGTGGCACAATTGGCTAGCGCGTTTGACAGTTAAACGAAAGGTTGGAGTTTAGAGCCCTCCCGGGGGTGGCGTGTCGCTTTTTTTTCTTTGTGCTGATAGCTTTGGAGAAATGTTCTGACGGTAGTGGGAGTGCAGCACGACTGTCTCCGTGGCGCTATTGGCTAGCGCAATCGGCTGTTAACCAAAGTTTGGATGTTCGAGCCCTCCCGGGGGCGGTGTGTCGCTTTTTTTTCTTCGCGCTGATAGCTCTGGAGAAATGTTCTGACCGTGGTGAGATTGGGGCACGACTGTCTCCGTGGCGCTATTGGCTAGCGCAATCGGCTGTTAACCGAAAGGTTGGATGTTCGAACCCTCCCGGGAGAGGTGTGTCACTTTTTTGCGCTGACAGCTATGTAGAAATGTTTCGATGGTGGTAGGAGTGGAGCTCGACTGTCACCGTGGCGCATATGGCTAGCGCGATCGGCTGTTTACCGAAAGGTTGGAGGTTGGAGCCCTCCCGGGAGCGGCGTGTCGCTTTTTCTTTGCGCTGACAGCTATGGAGAAATGTTCCAACAGTGGTGAGAGTGGAGCAAGACTGTCTCCGTGCGCAATTGACTAGCGCCATCGGCTGTTAACCGAAAGGTTGGAGGTTTGAGCTCTCCCGGGAGCGGAGTGTCGCTTTTTTCTTTGCGCTGATAGCTTTTGAGAAAAGTTCTGACGGTGGTGAGAGTGGAACACGACTGCCTCCATGGCGCAATTTGCTAGCGCGTTCGGCTGTTAACCCAAGGCTTGGAGGTTCGAGCCCTCCCGGGTGCGGTGGGTTGCTTTTTTTTCTTGCGCTGATAGCTTTGGAGAATTGTTCTGACGGTGGTGAGAGTGGAGCACGACTATCTCCGGGGCACAATTGGCTAGCGCGTTCAGCTGTTAACCAAAAGGTTGGAGGTTCGAGCAATCCCGAGAGCGGTGTGTCTCTTTTTTTCTTTGCGCTGATTGCTTTGTAGAAATGTTCTGACGGTGGTGACAGTAGAGCACGACTGTCTCTGTGGCGCAATTGGCTAGCACAATCGGCTGTTAACCAAAAGGTTGGAGGTTTGAGCCCTCCTGGGAGCGGTGTATCGCTTTTTTTCTTTGCGCTGATACCTTTGTGGAATGTTATATCCATAGTAAGAGTAGAGCACGACTGTCTCCTTGGCGCAATTGGCTAGCGGCGTTTGGCGGTTAACTAAAAGGTTGGAGGCTTGAGCTCACCCGGGAGCGATGTGTCGCTTTTTTTCTTTGCGCTGATAGCTTTGGAGAAATGTTCTGAGGGTGGTGAGAGTGGAGCACGAGTTTCTCCGTGGCGCAACTGGCTAGCGCGTTCGGCTGTTAACGAAAAGGTTGGAGGTTCGAGCCCTCCCGGGGGTGGTGTGTCGCTTTTTTTTCTTCGCGCTGATAGCTTTGGAGAAATGTTCTGGCTTTGTTGAGAGTGGGGCACGACTGTCTCCGTGGCGCCATTGGCTAGCGCAATCGCCTGTTAACCGAAAGGTTGGATGTTCGAGCCCTCCCGGGAGAGGTGTGTCGCCTTTTTCTTTGCGCTTACAGCTATGGAGAAATGTTCTGACCGTGGTGAGACTGGAGCACGGCTGTGTCCGTGGCGCTATTGGCTAGCGCGATCGGCTGTTAACCGAATGGTTGGAGGTTCGAGCCCTCCCGGGACCGGTGTGTCGCTTTTTTTTGCGCTGACAGCTACGGAGAAATGTTTCGAAAGTGGTGGGAGTGGAGCACGACTGCCTCCGTGGCGCAATTGGCTAGCGCGATCGACTGTTAACTGAACGTTTGGAGGTTCGAGCCCTCCCATGAGTCGGGTGTCGCTTTTTTTCTTCGCGCTGATAGCTTTGGAGAAATGTTCTGACGGTGGTAAAAATGGAGCACGACTGTCTCCATGGCGCAATCGGCTAGCGCGATCGGCTGTTAACCAAAATGTTGGAGGTTCGAGCCCTCCCGAAAGCGGTGTGTCTCTTTTTTTTTCCTTCGCGCTGATAGCTTTACAAAAATGTTCTGACCGTCGTGAGAGAGGAGCACGACTGTCTCTGTGGCGCTATTGGCTAGCGCGTTCGGCGCTTATTCAAAACGTTAGAGGTACAAGCCCTCCCGAGAGCGGTGTGTCTCTTATTTTTTCTTCGCGCTGATAGTTTTGGAGAAATGTTCTGACCGTGGTGAGAGTGGAGGACGACTGTCTCCGTGGCGCTATTGGCTAGCGCGATCGGCTGTTAACCGAAAGGTTGGAGGTTCGAGCCCTCCCGGGACTGGTGTGTCGTTTTTTTATCTGCGCTGATAGCTTTGAAGAAATCTTCTGACCGTGGTGAGAGATGAGCACGACTGTCTCCGTGGCGCAATTGGCTAGCGCGATCAGCTGTTAACCGAAACGTTGGAGGTTCGAGCCCTCCCATGAGTGGTGTGTCGCTTTTTTTTCTTCGCGCTAATAGCTATGGAGAAATGTTCTGACCGTGGGAAGAGACGAGCATGACTGTCTCCGTGGCGCAATTGGCTAGCGCGATCGGCTGTTAACCGAAAGGTGGGAGGTTCGAGCCCTCCCATGAGTGGTGCGTCGCTTTTTTTCTTCGCGCTGATTGCTTTGGAGAAATGCTCTGACGGTGGTGAGAATGGAGCACGACTATCTCCTTGGCGCAATTGGCTAGTGCGATCGGCTGTTAACCGAAAGGTTGGAGGTTCGAGCCCTCCCGGCACCGGTGTGTCGTTTTTTTAATTTGCACTGATAGCTTTGGAGAAATGTTCTGACCGTGGTGAGAGATGAGCACGACTGTCTCCGTGGCGCAATTGGCTAGCGCGATCGGCTGTTAACCGAAAGTTTGGATGTTCGAGCCCTCCCGGGGGCGGTGTGTCGCTTTTTTTTCTTTGCGCTGATAGCTCTGGAGAAATGTTCTGACCGTGGTGAGAGTGGGGCACGACTGTCTGCGTGGCGCTATTGGCTGGCGCAATCGGCTGTTAACCGAAAGGTTGGATGTTCGAACCCTCCCGGGAGAGGTGTGTCACTTTTTTTTGCGCTGACAGCTATGTAGAAATGTTTCGACGGTGGTAGGAGTGGAGCACGACTATCTCCGTGGCGCAATTGGCTAGCGCAATTAGCTGTTAACCGAAAGGTTGGATGTTCGAGCCTTCCCGGGGGCGGTGTGTCGCTCTTTTCTTTGCGCTGATAGCTTTTGAGAAAAGTTCTGACGGTGGTGAGAGTGGAACACGACTGCCTCCATAGCGCAATTTGCTAGCGCGTTCGGCTGTTAACCCAAGGTTTGGAGGTTCGAGCCCTCCCGGGAGTGGTGTGTTGCTTTTTTTTCTTGCGCTGATAGCTTTGGAGAATTGTTATGACGGTGGTGAGAGTGGAGCACGACTATCTCCGGGGCACAATTGGCTAGCGCGTTCAGCTGTTAACCAAAAGGTTGGAGGTTCGAGCCCTCACGGGAGCGGTATGTCGTTTTTTTTATTTGCGTTGAAAGCTTTGGGGAAATGTTCTGACGGTGGTGAGAGTGGAGCACGAGTTTCTCCGTGGCACAGTTGGCTAGCGCGTTCGGCTGTTAAACGAAAGGTTGGAAGTTCGAGCCCTCCCGGGAGCGGTGTGTCGCTTTTTTTCTTTGCACTGATACCTTTGAGGAATGTTATGACCGTGGTGAGCGTAGAGCACGACTATCTCCATGGCGTAATTGGCTAGCACGATCGGCTGTTAACCAAAACGTTGGAGGTTCGAGCCCTCCCGAAAGCGGTGTGTCTCTTTTTTTTTCTTCGCGCTGATAGCTTTGGAGAAATGTTCTGACCGTGGTGAGACTGGAGCACGGCTGTGTCCGTGGCGCTATGGGCTTGCGCGATCGGCTGTAAACCGAATGGTTGGAGGTTCGAGCCCTCCCGGGACCGGTGTGTCGCTTTTTTTTGCGCTGACAGCTACGGAGAAATGTTTCGAAATTGGTGGGAGTGGAGCACGACTGTCTCCGTGGCACATTTGGCTAGAACAATCGGCTGTTTACAGAAAGGTTGGAGGTTGGAGCCCTCCCGGGAGCGGTGTGTCTCTTTTTTTTCTTCGCGCTGATAGCTTTGGGGAAATGTTCTGACCGTGGTGAGAGATGAGCACGACTGTCTCCGTGGCGCAATTGGCTAGCGCGATCGACTGTTAACTGAACGTTTGGAGGTTCGAGCCCTCCCATGAGTGGGGTGTCGCTTTTTTTCTTCGCGCTGATAGCTTTGGAGAAATGTTCTGACGGTGGTAAAAATGGAGCACGACTGTCTCCATGGCGCAATCGGCTAGCGCGATCGGCTGTTACTCAAAACGTTGGAGGTTGGAGCCCTCCCGAAAGCGGTGTGTCTCTTTTTTTTCTTCGCGCTGATAGCTTTACAAAAATGTTCTGACCGTCGTGTGAGAGGAGCACGACTGTCTCTGTGGCGCTATTGGCTAGCGCGTTCGGCGCTTATTCAAAACGTTATAGGTTCAAGCCCTCCCGAGAGCGGTGTGTCTCTTATTTTTTCTTCGCGCTGATAGTTTTGGAGAAATGTTCTGACCGTGGTGAGAGCAGAGCACGACTGTCTCCGTGGTGCTATTGACTAGCGCGATCGGCTGTTAACCGAAAGGTTGGAGGTTCGAGCCCTCCCATGAGTGGTGCGTCGCTTTTTTTCTTCGCGCTGATAGCTTTGGAGAAATGCTCTGACGGTGGTGAGAATAGAGCACGACTATCTCCTTGGCGCAATTGGCTAGCGCGATCAGCTGTTAACCGAAACGTTGGAGGTTCGAGCCCTCCCATGAGTGGTGTGTCGCTTTTTTTTCTTCGCGCTGATAGCTATGGAGAAATGTTCTGACCGTGGGAAGAGACGAGCATGACTGTCTCCGTGGCGCAATTGGCTAGCGCGATCGGCTGTTAACCGAAAGGTGGGAGGTTCGAGCCCTCCCATGAGTGGTGCGTCGCTTTTTTTCTTCGCGCTGATAGCTTTGGAGAAATGTTCTGACCGTGGTGAGAGTGGGGCACGACTGTCTGCGTGGCGCTATTGGCTGGCGCAATCGGCTGTTAACCGAAAGGTTGGATGTTCGAACCCTCCCGGGAGAGGTGTGTCACTTTTTTTTTGCGCTGACAGCTATGTAGAAATGTTTCGACGGTGGTAGGAGTGGAGCACGACTATCTCCGTGGCGCAATTGGCTGGCGCAATTAGCTGTTAACCGAAAGGTTGGATGTTCGAGCCTTCCCGGGGGCGGTGTGTCGCTCTTTTCTTTGCGCTGATAGCTTTTGAGAAAAGTTCTGACGGTGGTGAGAGTGGAACACGACTGCCTCCATAGCGCAATTTGCTAGCGCGTTCGGCTGTTAACCCAAGGTTTGGAGGTTCGAGCCCTCCCGGGAGTGGTGTGTTGCTTTTTTTTCTTGCGCTGATAGCTTTGGAGAATTGTTATGACGGTGGTGAGAGTGGAGCACGACTATCTCCGGGGCACAATTGGCTAGCGCGTTCAGCTGTTAACCAAAAGGTTGGAGGTTCGAGCCCTCCCGAGAGCAGTGTGTCTCTTTTTTTCTTTGCGCTGATTGCTTTGTAGAAATGTTCTGACGGTGGTGAGAATAGAGCACGACTGTCTCCGTGGCGCAATGGGCTAGCGCAATCGGCTGTTAACCAAAACGTTGAAGGGTCGAGCCGTCCCGAGAGCGGTGTGTCAGTTTTTTTCTTTGCGCTGATAGCTTTGGAGAATTGTTCTGACGGTGGTGAGAGTGGAGCACGACTATCTCCGTGGCGCAATTGGCTAGCACAATTAGCTGTTAACCGAAAGGTTGGATGTTCGAGCCTTCCCGGGGGCGGTGTGTCGCTTTTTTTTCTTCGCGCTGATAACTTTGGAGAAATGTTCTGTCTGTGTTGAGAGTGGAGTACGACTGTCTCCGTGGCGCTATTGATTAGCGCAATCGCATGTTAACCGAAAGGTTGGAGGTTCGAGCCCTCCCGAGAGCGGTGTGTGGCTTTTTTCTTTGCGCAGACAGCTATGGAGAAATGTTCCGGTGGTGATGAGAGTGAAGCTCGACTGCCTCCGTTGCGCAATTGGCAAGCGCAATCGGCTGTTAACCAAAATATTGGAGGTTCAAGCCCTATCGAGAGCGGTGTGTCTCTTTTTTTTCTTCGCGCTGATAGCTTTGGAGAAATGTTCTGACCGTGGTGAGAGTGGAGCACGACTGTGTGCGTGGCGCTATTGGCTCGCGCGAGTGGCTGTTAACCGAAAAGTTGGAGGTTCCAGCCCTCACCGGAGCGGTATGTCGTTTTTTTTATTTGCGTTGAAAGCTTTGGGGAAATGTTCTGACGGTGGTGAGAGTGGAGCACGAGTTTCTCCGTGGCACAGTTGGCTAGCGCGTTCGGCTGTTAAACGAAAGGTTGGAAGTTCGAGCCCTCCCGGGGCCGATGTGTCGCTTTTTTTCTTTGCGCTGATACCTTTGAGGAATGTTATGACCATGGTGAGAGTAGAGCACGACTGTCTCTTTCGCGCAATTGGCTAGCGTGACCGGCTGTTAACCAAAAGGTTGGAATTTCGAGCTCTTGTTGGGGTGGTGTGTCGCTTTTTTTTCTTTGTGCTGATAGCTTTGGAGAAATGTTCTGACGGTAGTGGGAGTGCAGCACGACTGTCTCCGTGGCGCTATTGGCTAGCGCAATCGGCTGTTAACCGAAAGTTTGGATGTTCGAGCCCTCCCGGGGGCGGTTTGTCGCTTTTTTTTCTTCGCGCTGATAGCTCTGGAGAAATGTTCTGACCGTGGTGAGATTGGGGCACCACTGTCTCCGTGACGCTATTGGCTAGCGCAATCGGCTGTTAACCAAAAGGTTGGATGTTCGAACCCTCCCGGGAGAGGTGTGTCACTTTTTTTGCGCTGACAGCTATGTAGAAATGTTTCGATGGTGGTAGGAGTGGAGCACGACTGTCACCGTGGCGCAATTGACTAGCGCCATCGGCTGTTAACCGAAAGGTTGGAGGTTTGAGCTCTCCCGGGAGCGGAGTGTCGCTTTTTTCTTTGCGCTGATAGCTTTTGAGAAAAGTTCTGACGGTGGTGAGAGTGGAACACGACTGCCTCCAGGGCGCAATTTGCTAGCGCGTTCAGCTGTTAACCCAAGGTTTGGAGGTTCGAGCCCTCCCGGGTGTGGTGTGTTGCTTTTTTTTCTTGCGCTGATAGCTTTGGAGAATTGTTCTGACGGTGGTGAGAGTGGAGCACGACTATCTCCGGGGCACAATTGGCTAGCGCGTTCAGCTGTTAACCAAAAGGTTGGAGGTTCGAGCCCTCCCGAGAGCGGTGTGTCTCTTTTTTTCTTTGCGCTGATTGCTTTGTAGAAATGTTCTGACGGTCGTGACAGTAGAGCACGAATGTCTCTGTGGCGCAATTGGCTAGCACGATCGGCTGTTAACCAAAAGGTTGGAGGTTTGAGCCCTCCTGGGAGCGGTGTATCGCTTTTTTTCTTTGCGCTGATACCTTTGCGGAATGTTATATCCATAGTAAGAGTAGAGCACGACTGTCTCCTTGGCGCAATTGGCTAGCGGCGTTCGGCGGTTAACTAAAAGGTTGGAGGCTTGAGCTCTCCCGGGAGCGATCTGTCGCTTTTTTTCTTTGCGCTGATAGCTTTGGAGAAATGTTCTGAGGGTGGTGAGAGTGGAGCACGAGTTTCTCCGTGGCGCAACTGGCTAGCGCGTTCGGCTGTTAACGAAAAGGTTGGAGGTTGGAGCTCGCCCGGGAGCGGTGTGTCGAATTTTTTCTTTGCATTGATACTTTTGAGAAATGTTATGACACTGGTGAGAGTGGAGCACGACTGTGTGCGTGGCGCTATTGGCTCGCGCGAGTGGCTGTTAACCGAAAAGTTGGAGGTTCGAGCCCTCACGGGAGCGGTATGTCGTTTTTTTTATTTGCGTTGAAAGCTTTGGGGAAATGTTCTGACGGTGGTGAGAGTGGAGCACGAGTTTCTCCGTGGCACAGTTGGCTAGCGCGTTCGGCTGTTAAACGAAAGGTTGGAAGTTCGAGCCCTCCCGGGGCCGATGTGTCGCTTTTTTTCTTTGCGCTGATACCTTTGAGGAATGTTATGACCATGGTGAGAGTAGAGCACGACTGTCTCTTTCGCGCAATTGGCTAGCGTGACCGGCTGTTAACCAAAAGGTTGGAATTTCGAGCCCTCCCGGGGGTGGTGTGTCGCTTTTTTTCTTTGTGCTGATAGCTTTGGAGAAATGTTCTGACGGTAGTGGGAGTGCAGCACGACTGTCTCCGTGGCGCTATTGGCTAGCGCAATCGGCTGTTAACCGAAAGTTTGGATGTTCGAGTCCTCCCGGGGGCGGTTTGTCGCTTTTTTTTCTTCGCGCTGATAGCTCTGGAGAAATGTTCTGACCGTGGTGAGATTGGGGCACGACTGTCTCCGTGGCGCTATTGGCTAGCGCAATCGGCTGTTAACTGAAAGATTGGATGTTCGAACCCTCCCGGGAGAGGTGTGTCACTTTTTTTGCGCTGACAGCTATGTAGAAATGTTTCGATGGTGGTAGGAGTGGAGCACGACTGTCACCGTCGCGCATTTGGCTAGCGCGATCGGCTGTTTACCGAAAGGTTCGAGGTTGGAGCCCTCCCGGGAGCGGCGTGTCGCTTTTTTCTTTGCGCTGACAGCTATGGAGAAATGTTCCAACAGAGGTGAGAGTGGAGCAAGACTGTCTCCGTGCGCAATTGACTAGCGCCATCGGCTGTTTACAGAAAGGTTGGAGGTTGGAGCCCTCCCGGGAGCGGTGTGTCTCTTTTTTTTCTTCGCGCTGATAGCTTTGGGGAAATGTTCTGACCGTGGTGAGAGATGAGCACGACTGTCTCCGTGGCGCAATTGGCTAGCGCGATCGACTGTTAACTGAACGTTTGGAGGTTCGAGCCCTCCCATGAGTGGGGTGTCGCTTTTTTTCTTCGCGCTGATAGCTTTGGAGAAATGTTCTGACGGTGGTAAAAATGGAGCACGACTGTCTCCATGGCGCAATCGGCTAGCGCGATCGGCTGTTACTCAAAACGTTGGAGGTTCGAGCCCTCCCGAAAGCGGTGTGTCTCTTTTTTTTCTTCGCGCTGATAGCTTTACAAAAATGTTCTGACCGTCGTGTGAGAGGAGCACGACTGTCTCTGTGGCGCTATTGGCTAGCGCGTTCGGCGCTTATTCAAAACGTTAGAGGTTCAAGCCCTCCCGAGAGCGGTGTGTCTCTTATTTTTTCTTCGCGCTGATAGTTTTGGAGAAATGTTCTGACCGTGGTGAGAGCGGAGCACGACTGTCTCCGTGGCGCAATTGGCTAGTGCGATCGGCTGTTAACCGAAAGGTTGGAGGTTCGAGCTCGGCCGGGAGCGGTGTGTCGATTTTTTTTCTTTGCGCTGATACCTTTGAGGAATGTTATGACCATGGTGAGATTGGGGCACGACTGTCTCCGTGACGCTATTGGCTAGTGCAATCGGCTGTTAACCAAAAGGTTGGATGTTCGAACCCTCCCGGGAGAGGTGTGTCACTTTTTTTGCGCTGACAGCTATGTAGAAATGTTTCGATGGTGGTAGGAGTGGAGCACGACTGTCACCGTGGCGCAATTGACTAGCGCCATCGGCTGTTAACCGAAAGGTTGGAGGTTTGAGCTCTCCCGGGAGCGGAGTGTCGCTTTTTTCTTTGCGCTGATAGCTTTTGAGAAAAGTTCTGACGGTGGTGAGAGTGACACACGACTGCCTCCAGGGCGCAATTTGCTAGCGCGTTCGGCTGTTACCCCAAGGTTTGGAGGTTCGAGCCCTCCCGGGTGTGGTGTGTTGCTTTTTTTTCTTGCGCTGATAGCTTTGGAGAATTGTTCTGACGGTGGTGAGAGTGGAGCACGACTATCTCCGGGGCACAATTGGCTAGCGCGTTCAGCTGTTAACCAAAAGGTTAGAGGTTCGAGCCCTCGCGAGAGCGGTGTGTCTCTTTTTTTCTTTGCGCTGATTGCTTTGTAGAAATGTTCTGACGGTGGTGACAGTAGAGGACGACTGTCTCTGTGGCGCAATTGGCTAGCACGATCGGCTGTTAACCAAAAGGTTGGAGGTTTGAGCCCTCCTGGGAGCGGTGTATCGCTTTTTTTCTTTGCGCTGATACCTTTGCGGAATGTTATATCCATAGTAAGAGTAGAGCACGACTGTCTCCTTGGCGCAATTGGCTAGCGGCGTTCGGCGGTTAACTAAAAGGTTGGAGGCTTGAGCTCTCCCGGGAGCGATGTGTCGCTTTTTTTCTTTGCGCTGATAGCTTTGGAGAAATGTTCTGAGGGTGGTGAGAGTGAAGCACGAGTTTCTCCGTGGCGCAACTGGCTAGCGCGTTCGGCTGTTAACGAAAAGGTTGGAGGTTGGAGCTCGCCGGGAGCGGTGTGTCGAATTTTTTCTTTGCGTTGATACTTTTGAGAAATGTTATGACACTGGTGAGAGTGGAGCACGAGTTTCTCCGTGGCACAGTTGGCTAGCGCGTTTGGCTGTTAAACGAAAGGTTGGAGTTTAGAGCCATCCCGGGGGTGGTGTGTCGCTTTTTTTTCTTTGTGCTGATAGCTTTGGAGAAATGTTCTGACGGTAGTGGGAGTGCAGCACGACTGTCTCCGTGGCTCTGTTGGCTAGCGCAATCGGCTGTTAACCGAAAGTTTGGATGTTCGAGCCCTCCCGGGGGCGGTGTGTCGCTTTTTTTTCTTTGCGCTGATAGCTCTGGAGAAATGTTCTGACCGTGGTGAGAGTTGGGCACGACTGTCTCCGTGGCGCTATTGGCTAGCGCAATCGGTTGTTTACCAAAAGGTTGGATGTTCGAACCCTCCCGGGAGAGGTGTGTCACTTTTTTTTTGCGCTGACAGCTATGTAGAAATGTTTCGACGGTGGTAGGAGTGGAGCACGACTGTCTCCGTGGCGCATTTGGCTAGCGCGATCGGCTGTTAACCGAAAGGTTGGAGGTTGGAGCCCTCCCGGCAGCGGCGTGTCGCTTTTTTCTTTGCGCTGACAGCTATGGAGAAATGTTCCAACAGTGGTGAGAGTGGAGCAAGACTATCTCCGTGCGCAATTGACTAGCGCGATCGGCTGTTAACCGAAAGGTTGGAGGTTTGAGCCCTCCCGGGAGCGGAGTGTCGCTTTTTTCTTTGCGCTGATAGCTTTTGAGAAAAGTTCTGAGGGTGGTGAGAGTGGAACACGACTGCCTCTATGGCACAATGTGCTAGCGCGTTCGGCTGTTAAGCCAAGGTTTGGAGGTTCGAGCCCTCCCGGGAGTGGTGTGTTGCTTTTTTTCTTGCGCTGATAGCTTTGGAGAATTGTTCTGATGGTGGTGAGAGTGGAGCACGACTATCTCCGGGGCACAATTGGCTGGCGCGTTCAGCTGTTAACCAAAATGGTGGAGGTTCGAGCCCTCCCGAGAGCGGTGTGTCTTTTTTTTTCTTTGCGCTGATTACTTTGTAGAAATGTTCTGACGGTGGTGACAGTAGAGCACGACTGTCTCTGTGGCGCAATTGGCTAGCACGATCGGCTGTTAACCAAAAGGTTGGAGGTTTGAGCCCTCCTGGGAGCGGTGTATCGCTTTTTTTCTTTGCGCTGATACCTTTGCGGAATGTTATATCCATAGTAAGAGTAGAGCACGACTGTCTCCTTGGCGCAATTGGCTAGCGGCGTTCGGCGGTTAACTAAAAGGTTGGAGGCTTGAGCTCTCCCGGGAGCGATGTGTCGCTTTTTTTCTTTGCGCTGAAAGCTTTGGAGAAATGTTCTGAGGGTGGTGAGAGTGGAGCACGAGTTTCTCCGTGGCGCAACTGGCTAGCGCGTTCGGCTGTTAACCGAAAGGTTGGATGTTCGAGCCCTCCCGGGAGAGGTGTGTCGCTTTTTTCTGTGCGCTTACAGCTATGGAGAAATGTTCTGACCGTGGTGAGAGATGAGCACGACATTCTCCGTGGCGCAATTGGCTAGCGCGATCGGCTGCTAACCGAATGGTTGGAGGTTCGAGGCCTCCCGGGAGCGGTGTGTCGCTTTTTTTCTTTGCACTGATACCTTTGAGGAATGTTATGACCGTGGTGAGAGTAGAGCACGACTATCTCCATGGCGTAATTGGCTAGCACGATCGGCTGTTAACCAAAACGTTGGAGGTTCGAGCCCTCCCGAAAGCGGTGTGTCTCTTTTTTTTTCTTCGCGCTGATAGCTTTGGAGAAATGGTTTGACCGTGGTGAGACTGGAGCACGGCTGTGTCCGTGGCGCTATTGGCTAGCGCGATCGGCTGTTAACCGAATGGTTGGAGCTTCGAGCCCTCCCGGGACCGGTGTGTCGCTTTTTTTGCGCTGACAGCTACGGAGAAATGTTTCGAAAGTGGTGGGAGTGGAGCACGACTGTCTCAGTGGCACATTTGGCTAGCACAATCGGCTGTTTACAGAAAGGTTGGAGGTTGGAGCCCTCCCGGGAGCGGTGTGTCTCTTTTTTTTCTTCACGCTGATAGCTTTGGGAAAATGTTCTGACCGTGGTGAGAGATGAGCACGACTGTCTCGTAGCGCAATTGGCTAGCGCGATTGACTGTTAACTGAACGTTTGGAGGTTCGAGCCCTCCCATGAGTGGGGTGTCGCTTTTTTTCTTCGCGCTGATAGCTTTGGAGAAATGTTCTGACGGTGGTAAAAATGGAGCACGACTGTCTCCATGGCACAATTGGCTAGCGCGATCGGCTGTTAACCAAAACGTTAGAGGTTCGAGCCCTCCCGAAAGCGGTGTGTCTCTTTTTTTTCTTCGCGCTGATAGCTTTAGAAAAGTGTTCTGACCATGGCGAGAGCGGAGCACGACTGTCTCCGTGGCGCTATTGGCTAGCGCGATCGGCTGTTAACCGAAAGGTTGGAGGTTCGAGCCCTCCCGGGACTGGTGCGTCGTTTTTTTTATCTGCGCTGATAGCTTTTGAGAAATGTTCTGACCGTGATGAGAGATGAGCCCGACGGTCTCCGTGGCGCAATTGGCTAGCGCGATCAGCTGTTAACCGAAACGTTGGAGGTTCGAGCCCTCCCATGAGTGGTGTGTCGCTTTTTTTCTTCGCGCTGATAGCTATGGAGAAATGTTCTGATGGTGGTGAGAATGGAGCACGACTATCTCCTTGGCGCAATTGGCTAGCGCGATCGGCTGTTAACCGAAAGGTTGGAGGTTCGAGCCCTCCCGGCACCGGTGTGTCGTTTTTTTAATTTGCACTGATAGCTTTGGAGAAATGTTCTGACCGTAGTGAGAGATGAGCACGACTGTCTCCGTGGCGCAATTGGCTAGCGCGATTGGCTGTTAACCGAAAGGTTGGAGGTTCGAGTCCTGCCATGTGTGGTGTGTCGCTTCTTTTCTTCGTGCTGATAGCTTTGGAGAAATGTTCTGACGGTGGTGAGAATGAAGCACGACAATCTCCGTGGCGCTATTGGCTAGCGCGATCGGCTGTTAACCGAAAGGTTGGAGGTTCGAGCCCTCCCGGGGGCGGTGTGTCGCTTTTTTTTCTTTGCGCTGATAGCTCTGGAGAAATGTTCTCACCATGGTGAGAGTGGGGCACGACTGTCTCCGTGGCGCTATTGGCTAGCGCAATCGGCTGTTCACCGAAAGGTTGGATGTTCGAACCCTCCCGGGAGAGGTGTGTCACTTTTTTTTTGCGCTGACAGCTATGTAGAAATGTTTCGACGGTGGTAGGAGTAGAGCACGACTGTCTCCGTGGCGCATTTGGCTAGCGCGATCGGCTCTTTACCGAAAGGTTGGAGGTTGGAGCCCTCCCGGGAGCGGCGTGTCGCTTTTTTTCTTTGCGCTGATTGCTTTGTAGAAATGTTCTGAGGGTGGTGAGAGTGGAGCACGACTGTCTCTGTGGCGCAATAGGCTGGCACGATCGGCTGTTAACCAAAAGGTTGGAGGTTTGAGCCCTCCTGGGAGCGGTGTATCGCTTTTTTTCTTTGCGCTGATACCTTTGCGGAATGTTATATTCATTGTAAGAGTAGAGCACGACTGTCTCCTTGGCGCAATTGGCTAGCGGCGTTCGGCGGTTAACTAAAAGGTTGGAGGCTTGAGCTCTCCCGAGAGCGATGTGTCGCTTTTTTTCTTTGCGCTGATAGCTTTGGAGAAATGTTCTGAGGGTGGTGAGAGTGGAGCACGAGTTTCTCCGTGGCGCAACTGGCTAGCGCGTTCGGCTGTTAACGAAAAGGTTGGAGGTTCGAGCCCTCCCGGGGGTGGTGTGTCGCTTTTTTTTCTTCGCGCTGATAGCTTTGGAGAAATGTTCTGACTTTGTTGAGGGTGGGGCACGACGGTCACCGTGGCGCCATTGGCTAGCGCAATCGCCTGTTAACCAAAAGGTTGGATGTTCGAGCCCTCCCGGGAGAGGTGTGTCGCTTTTTTCTTTGCGCTTACAGCTATGGAGAAATGTTCTGACCGTGGTGAGAGATGAGCACGACTGTCTCCGTGGCGCAATTGGCTAGCGCGATCGGCTGTTAACCGAATGGTTGGAGGTTCGAGCCCTCCCGGGACCGGTGTGTCGCTTTTTTTGCGCTGACAGTTACGGAGAAATGTTTCGAAAGTGGTGGGAGTGGAGCACGACTGTCTCCGTGGCACATTTGGCTAGCACAATCGGCTGTTTACAGAAAGGTTGGAGGTTGGAGCCCTCCCGGGAGCGGTGTGTCTCTTTTTTTTCTTCGCGCTGATAGCTTTGGGGAAATGTTCTGACCGTGGTGAGAGATGAACACGACTGTCTCCGTGGCGCAATTGGCTAGCGCGATCGACTGTTAACTGAACGTTTGGAGGTTCGAGCCCTCCCATGAGTGGTGTGTCGCTTTTTTTCTTCGCGCTGATAGCTATGGAGAAATGTTCTGATGGTGGTGAGAATGGAGCACGACTATCTCCTTGGCGCAATTGGCTAGCGCGATCGGCTGTTAACCGAAAGGTTGGAGGTTCGAGCCCTCCCGGCACCGCTGTGTCGTTTTTTGATTTGCACTGATAGCTTTGGAGAAATGTTCTGACCGTAGTGAGAGATGAGCACGACAGTCTCCGTGGCGCAATTGGCTAGCGCGATTGGCTGTTAACCAAAAGGTTGGAGGTTCGAGTCCTGCCATGTGTGGTATGTCGCTTTTTTTCTTCGTGCTGATAGCTTTGGAGAAATGTTCTGACGGTGGTGAGAATGAAGCACGACAATCTCCGTAGCGCTATTGGCTAGCGCGATCGGCTGTTAACCGAAAGGTTGGAGGTTCGAGCCCTTCCGGGGGCGGTGTGTCGCTTTTTTTTCTTTGCACTGATAGCTCTGGAGAAATGTTCTGACCATGGTGAGAGTGGGGCACGACTGTCTCCGTGGCGCTATTGGCTAGCGCAATCGGCTGTTAACCGAAAGGTTGGATGTTCGAACCCTCCCGGGGGAGGTGTGTCACTTTTTTTTGTGCTGACAGCTATGTAGAAATGTTTCGATGGTGGTAGGAGTGGAGCACGACTGTCTCCGTGGCGCATTTGGCTAGCGCGATCGGCTGTTTACCGAAAGGTTGGAGGTTGGAGCCCTCCCGGGAGCGGCGTGTCGCTATTTTCTTTGCGCTGACAGCTATGGAGAAATGTTCCAACAGTGGTGAGAGTGGAGATAGACTGTCTCCGTGCGCAATTGACTAGCGCGGTCGGCTGTTAACCGAAAGGTTGGAGGTTTGAGCCGTCCCGGGAGCAGAGTGTCGCTTTTTTCTTTGCGCTGATAGCTTTTAAGAAAAGTTCTGACGGT
>NC_134703.1:202573616-202663616 GCF_043290135.1 Rhipicephalus microplus | reverse complement strand
AAATGTGCCCGGATCACGTCAGGCTCACGACCCTGATACAACATGGAAAGAGAAGCTTGCTGTACCGAAATTAGAGACGGACAGCGTAGCACGTAAACGATACAAGGAGGAAAGTCATCCTTTGAACCACTTGCTGAGCGGCATCAAGAGCACAAGGTCTAAGCCGGATTCAGCCACACTCAAGGTCGACAGTTTGAAAATGACCAGAAAGGATCTCGAAACTGGCAAGCAGAAGACAAGACCTTGGATACCCGCAGAAACAAAGTCGGACAAGTATATTATGGAAGGGGATCAACCCATTATTCGTTTACCATAGAAAGGGGGATAGTCTACCGCCATTACCGGTTATCCTCTGGCAAAATCATAAAACAGGTGGTAGTTCCCTGCAAATTGCGCAGCCAAGTGCTTGAGATGGCGCACGAAAGTCTGATGTCAGGACATCAAGGTACGAAAAGAACCATTGATCGGATACTAGGATCGTTCTATTGGCCTATAGTACAGGAAGAAGCTAAAAGATATGTTCGATCTTGTGATACGTGCCAAAGAACGTACCCGAAAAACAAAGTAGGCAAAGCACCACTTGACCAAATGCCGTTGATTGAGACACCATTCGAGCGAGTGGCAGTTGACATTATCGGACCCTTGAAACCAGTCTCTAACAAGGGTAACCGATACATTCTGACAATGGTTGACTTTGCGACACTTTGTCCGGACGCAGTGGCCCTGCCCGCGATTTATTCGGCGACTGTGACAGAGGGCCTGTTGGAAATGTTTTCACGCACTGGAGATGAGAGAAGTCAACGCATTGTTATCCATCAAACATCTAAGTTCGACACCCTACCACCCTATGTGCAACGGGATGGTTGAACGGTTTAATGGCACGCTGAAACAGATGCTGCGAAAACTATGTCAAGAGGATCTGAAATCATGGGATCGGCTGCTCGCGCCACTCCTTTTTGCATTCCAAGAGGTACCCCAAGCCAGCATGGGATTCTCGCCGTTTGAACTTATCTATGGGAGATACGTTAGAGGCCCTCTCAATATATTGAAGGAGATATGGGCGGGAGAACACATCAGTGATGAAGTAAAAACAACGTATGGCTACGTCTTGGATCTTCAAGATCGTCTTGAGAAGACGTTGCAAATAGCCCATGAGAACTTGTCACAAGCGAGGAAAACTCAAAAGCAGTACGATGATCGCGGAAGCAAGAACCGTCTGTTAGAAGTGGGAGATCTTGCTTTGATCTTACTCCCTACCACAGAGAACAAGTTATTGATGCAATGGAAAGGACCTTTTCGAGTCGTTGGAAAGAAAGATAACCACTACTATTTATTGGACCTGGGACATGGCAACAAACTGTTCCACATAAATATGCTGAAGCGCTATGAAAATCGGCAGCCGAGGACAACCCCTCAAACAGCATCTTTCGTGGTTATGGAAGAGGACGAGACAGACACGCCATAACCAGTCTGCAAGACTACCCGGAGCGTTGGCATGGAAGCAATTCCTATAGCCGAGGGACTCGAAGAAGAGAAGCGTGCTGCGCTTGAAAAGATTCTAGCCGCTTATGACGATGTCTTTTCCGACAACCCCGGAAAGACAAACATTTTGGAACTCCGCCTTCAGTTGACAACATCTGAACCTATTAACACTCCACAGTACCCTTTGCCGATAGCAATGAAGGAAGTCGTCGAGAGGGAAGTTGAAGACATGCTGAAGCTTGGCGTCATCGAGAGATCGAATTCTCCTTATAAATCTTCACTGGTTCTCGTCAAGAAGCCGGATAACACTTATCGTACGTGTGTGGACTTTCGGCGTATCAATGAGATTCTAATCTCCGATGCCGAACCCATACCACGAACGGACATAATGTTCACCGGGGTCGGCACCAAGAGATATTTTTCCAAGTTCGGTCTGACGAAAGGCTATTGGCAAGTCCCACTCCATCGGGCTTCAAGACCAGTCACTGCCTTGTCGACGCAGTCAGGACATTAACAATTCATATATATGCCTTTCGGCATCAACACGGCTTCCGCAGTGTTCACGAGAATAATGAGGACTCTTCTTCAGGGTGTGGAAAACGTAGTCGATTACATTGACGACGTTCTCGTAGCTACAGCGACCTGGGAGGAGCACTTGGAGACTTTACAGCACTTGTTGCAGCGAGTCCGTGAAGCAGGACTAACCATCAAGCCTCAGAAATGTGAAATCGCCATGGAATCCATCATCTTCTTGGGTCATCGGTTGAGACGTGGAACTATTCAACCAGTAGAAAGTAGAATGGCGAAGATTGCTCACGCAACTCGACCCGAGACCAAGAGGCAGCTGCGATCGTTCCTGGGATTAGCAGGATACCACCGCGATTTAATACCCCGATATGCCGAAAAGGCCCAGCCTTTAACGGAATTAACCAAGAAAAGGGAGAAGAACAAGATCTGCTGGAACCAAGAAAGAGAAGCGGCTTTTGAGACACTGAAGCAAGCCCTCTCATCAGGACCAATAGTACGAGCTCCTGATCCGAAACGCACATTCGTACTTCGTTCGGATGCGTCTGGCACCTGTATCGGGGCAGTTCTCGTGCAGGACCACGATGGGGTGTTACATCCAGTGTCATACGCCAGCCGACAGCTATTGCCGCGAGAACAGAATTACTCCACCATAGAACGAGAATGTCTGGCACTAGTGTGGGCAATAGAAAAGTTTCACATCTTTGTGTACGGATTGCAGTTTGTTGTGCAAACTGATCACCAACCATTACAATATCTAGCTAAGGCCAAACACCTGAACAGCAGAGTACTGAGATGGAGTCTGGCATTACAAGAGTATTCCTTTGTTATTCAAGATATTAGAGGCTCAGATAATTCAGGTGCCGATTTCATGAGTAGGCTATAACCTAAGCTTTCACGGAAGTGTATTGCAACTGGTTTACAGTTTGTCTACAATGTATATTTCTGAACCACGTAGTTTATTCACCAGAAGAAAACAGTCATCGTGCCATGGCTGACTACATGGTTTTTTCCTTGTTTTTTTATGTGTGAGGATGTGTGAACATTTATTGTGGACATATATCACCTCTATTCACTGGCGCGGTGCAGTGTTCTTGTGCGGACACGTGGTGATTGCGACTAAGACGTGGCTAGAAAGTTTTTTTTTTAAAAAGAAAACACTTTTTTCGAAGGAGGGAAATTGTGTGTGCTGAAGAATCCGTCACGTGGGGAAAGGGTGGTGTGCACAAAAAGGCATACACACAAATTTGTGGAGTGCATTTCATTCGTCATTTATTTTATTCTGTTCTCATGTGGGATAAAAAATGTCGGCCAAACCAGTAGGTGTGTGAATGAGCGATTGAGAGAACACAATTACAAGGCGGGAAAACTGCCGCAAGAAGGTTTTCTGGCTCTTCATATTCACGCGTGTGGCTGTCGGCCTTTGTTCCAGAGTACAATCATTGTTGGTCGGCTTAAGGATGAGATGACTCGGTTGATCATAGAAGCCGAACTTATTGATGCTCTTGGAGATGTATGTATTAGCAAGCCTTCAATTGCGTTGTCACCCAAGGAACTGGCGTTCCTGCGTACGCAGTGATACGTGATTTGATCTGTGAGGTTTTTTCGCTGTCCTATTTATCGTTTCGTCTTGTAGGAAGATTGCATTGTCGCGCATGTATCTGAAACACGTGCGTATCTGCGTGCTCGCCTGACGATTATGGTTTAAAAGCGGTTTGGAGGTCGAAAATAAACATGTTGTTGCTAGTAGCGCTCTGTCTTCTCAGTCTATTTTTCCTCTGTTCGTTTTTTCGCCTCGCGCTACATAAATTTCTTTCAAATGTTTCACCAACAAGCCCACATCGCCACTCTTGTCACATGGCAACTGCCTGCAAAAGTATAACCGCAGACCCGAGCTCTACTCGTGCAGGTTCCAAGCGGAGAGACGGTGTGGCCACCAGCCGTTCGAATCACGGAGCCGTGCCAGGGCGCGATTACCTTCTTTAGTAGTCTGGTCATTTTCCCGCTTAGTATCAAATAGTCAGCCCCGGTTCAACTAAACCACCTATTGCATAGCCGTCTATCAGCAACGGTATATCCAGAGAAAGCCGCACACATCGCTCAGCGAATCTACACCCTTTACTGTTAGCGTTGGTCGGAAGTCTTCAGCACGTCGACTGCCAGCGACCTCGCCTCCAAGGGTCGCTTGCGTTAGTTTTCCCGGCGGGGCCTGGAAAACCGTGCGCCAGCATGGCGCTGTGGGGAAGATGAAAAGCGCCTCGGCGACGGTGAGCGCGACTGCCGTCCAAAAGGCGGTGGCATGCGCTGTTGAGCGAGGTAGTCCTCAATGTCCCGCGGTTGCTGGCCATACCGAGGAAGCGCTGAATATACTGAAAATCCGCGCAGCCCGAGGCGCCAGTATGGACACTGGTGGTACAAATGGTCCGCTTCACCGCAGTGAAAGCACAAAGGTCGGCGATCAGGAGTGCGCCAAACATCAGATTTCCGAGGCGAAGCACGTCTGTCGTCAAGGTAGTGTGCTGGTTGTTCCGCAAGATGCACAGGGCTGGCGTAAATGAGGGGTGGGGGCGTGCGTGTGTTCTCGTAGTCCCGGAGAGGCTGCGCCGACTGAAGTGAAACCGTAGGAGGTGCCTGAACAAACAGCGGGGAAGAGGAAGCTTTGCGCTTCAAGGCTTCCGCATAGGTCGCACGGTGGTAGTCAGCCGGGGCAGGTGTGGCGTTATTCAGACTCACAGGGTCACGAAGGGCATGATGCAGCTCATCCTTCACGATGCTTGCAATGGAACTCACCATAGGTAGTGGTGGTGTGGCAGCCTTTTGCAGCTCCTCGCGTACTATGGAGCGGATAAGGTCGCGCAGACACTCGATGTTGCTCGCAATAGTCGTGAGAACTTGAGCAGTGGACGAGTTCACTTGCCGCTCATACAGGGTGGATCGATGCTGAAGCATTTATTCCATCATGACGGCTTCGAACAAAAACTCGGCGACCGTGTTTGGAGGGCTCCGTACAAGGCCAGCGAAAAGCTGCTCCTTAACTCCCCGCATCAGGTGACGCACCTTCTTTTCTTCTGTCATACTCTGATGAGCCCGTTGGAACAGGCGCGTCATATCTTCCACATAGGTCATGACAGTTTCATTGGGCATCTGGATGCGGGCGTGGATCGCTTGCTCCGCTCGTTCGTGGCGATCAGCACTTCTGTAAGTATCCAACAGCTGGCGGCGGAATTCGGGCCACGATGTCATCTGTTCCTCGTGATTCATGTACCAGGTACGTGCTCCATCCTCCTAATAGAAGTACACACGTCGTAGTTTGGCCGCGTCGTTCCCGTCGTTCAAAGCAGCTACGCGCTCGAAGTCGACCAACCAGTCCTCGACGTCTTCGAGCTCGTTGCCATGAAACAGTGTCCGTACCTGTTGAAGTGGTTTGAACAGACGTGCTCATCATACTAGTGTGAACTGTAGGGTCAGCTTCGGGTGGCAATCCCCTGATCCTGCGGCTTGTCCGATGAACGGGAGTGTTGACTCGCACTGGGCTTGTGGTGCCGCTTCCAGGAGGGGTCTGAAACTTCCGTGAGGAGCCTACCCCGCACCTCTACCAATTGTCACGTCACTCCAGGGGGTGTCGACAAGGTTTATAGAGGTCTCAGCAACAGGGTTCTAACCAAGCGTGTCGGTTCGGCTTGTTTGCCAGAGCGGGGGCCACGTGCACTTCTTTCTTCTCTGTGGTCGTATGCCAAGCCTTCACCTTGGCATACGACCCACTACTAGAAGTAGGTGGCAGTATGTATGTATGTATGTATCTATGTATGTATGTGTGAATGTCTGTATGTATCAATGTATGTGTCTGATTGATATGTGGGGTTTAACGTCCCAAAACCACTATATGATTATGAGAGACGCCATAGTGGAGGGCTCCGGAAATTCAGACCACCTAGGGTTCTTTAACGTGCACCCAAATCTGAGCACACGGGCCTAACACATTTCCGCCTCCATCGGAAATGCAGCCGCCGCAGCCGGGATTTGAACCCGCGCCCTGCGGGTCAGCAGCCGAGTACCTTAGCCACTAAACCACCGCGGTGGGGCCAATGTATGTGTCTGTCTGTGTATGTGTGTATGTCTGTATGTATGTACGTATGTGTATGTGTGTGTATGTGTATGTTAGTGTGTATGTATGTGTGTATGTGTGTATGTGTGTGTATGTGTGTGTATGTATGTGTGTATGTGAGTATGTATGTGTGTATGCGTGTGTATGTATATATATATGTGTGTATGCGTGTGTGTGTATGTATGTGTGTATGTATGTGTGTATGTGTATGTGTATGTATGCTTTTATGTGTGTGTGTATGTGTGTGTATGTATGTGTGTATGTGTGCGTGCGTGTGTGTCTGTATATATGTGTGCATGTATGTATGTTTGTTTGTATGTGTGCATGTTGGTATGTCTGTATGTCTGTCTGCATATATGTGTGTCGCTATGCATGTGTATGTATGTATGTGTGTATGTGTGTTTTTGTATGTATGTATGTATGTATGTGTGTGTATGTGTGTATGTATGTGTGTGTATGTACGTGTTTGTGTATAGATATATGTGTGTATGTAGTTTTGTATGTGCCTGTGTTTGTGTGTAAATATATGTATGTAAGAATGTATGTATGTATGTGTGTAGTATGGGTGTGTGTTGTGTGTTTGCATGTATGTATGTGTGTATGCATGTATATGTGTATGTATGTGTGTATGTGTGTATGTATGTATGTAGGTGTGTATGTGTATGTGTGTATGTATGTATGTATATGTGTGTATGTATGTATGTATGTTTGCGTTACTATGTGTGTTTGTATGCATGTATGTATGTATGTATGTATGCGTTACTAAGTATGTGTGTATGTATGTATGTGTGTATGTATGTATGTGTGTATGCATGTGTATGTGCGTGTGCGTATGTATGTATGTATGTCTGTATGTATGAATGTATGTGTGTGTAACTGTGTATGTCTGTGTGTGTGTCTGTATGTGTGTATGTCCGTATGTATATAGTGTGTATGTGTGTGTATGTCTGTATGTATATATATATGTGTGTGTATGTGTGTGTGTATGTGTGGGTATGTCTGTATGTATGTGTTTATGTATGTATGCATGTGTGTATGTATGTATGCATGTGTGTATGTCTGTATGTATAAATGTATATTTGTAAGTATGTATGTCTATATGTATGTGTGTGTGAATGCATGAATGTGTGTATGTGTATATGTATGTGTGTATGTATGTATGTATGTGTGTGTATGTACGTGTGTGTGTATGTATGTATGTGTAAGCCTGCGTGTATGTATTTATGTATGTATGTATGTATGTATGTATGTATGTATGTGCGTGTGTGTGTGCGTGTGTGTGTGCGCGCGCGCGTGTGCGTATTTGTGTGTGCGTGCGTGTGTGTGTATGCGTGTGTGTGTATGTGTGTGTATGTGTGTATGCATGTGTGTGTATGTGTGTGCTTATGTATGTATGTATGTGTGCTTATGTATGTATTTGTGTATGTGTGTGTATGTATGTACTTGTTTATGTGTGTGTATATGTATGTATGCGTGCTTGTATGTGTGTATGTGTGTAGTGTGTTCATGTGTGTATGTTTGTGTATATATGTACATGTTTGTGGTGTATATATATATGTTTTTTTGTCTAATGTGAAGATGACAATCTGTATAATTTCTTTCCACTCCTGTATGAGCCTGTTAAGGCTTACAGTATCAATAAAATAAAATAAAAAAATAATAAATAATATGTGTGTGTATGTGTGTGTGTGTTTGTGTGTGTATGTATGTGTATGTGTGTGGTCTGTGTGTTTATGTATGTGTATGTATGTGTGTGTGCGTGTGCGTATGTGTGCGTGTGCTTGTGTGTGTGCGTGTGCGTGCATGTGCGTGTGTGTGCGTGTGCGAACAAGCGTAGGCGTGTGTGTCCGTGAGCGCGTGCGTGCATGTATGTGTGTGTGGGTGTCTGTATGTATGTGTGCGTGTGTCTGTCTGTCTGTATGTATGTGTGTGCATGTATGTGTGCATGTATGTATGTCTGTATGTGTGGGTACATGTATGTATGTCTGTATATGTGCGTATGTGTGTATGTATGTATGTGTAAATGTATGTATGTATATATATGTATGTATTTATTTATTTTTATTTATTTATTTACAATACTGCGACTCTCCTTCGAGAGCATGGCAGTTGGGCAATACAGTAATTTTTCACACACAAAAAAAGGATGTAGACGTAAAAACATGCAAGCGTAATAACAGGACATGAGGATCATATAACCATTGAGCAGTACAGAAGTTAAACGTAAATTATGATATTATTACACAATGTATGCAATAATCACAAGATACCAAGCAAGTTATAGCCATTATACAGAGCTGAAACCATGCCGAAAGGCAATAGAAATAAAATACATGATAGAAGAAAGGAACTTATGTTAGCATTGGTATCGTGAGGGAAAACATAAATGGAACAGTTGTGACACTAATAGCAAGCACTGAAAGCATACTTCAAAAATAGCTATACTACTGTGAAAGAAACATTGAAAAAGGTGTTGCTTTAACTAACGAAGAGCAGATCTGGACCGGAGCGCCTGCATGCGTATAAACTGTTATGTGCGCCCAGTTTTTCTATCTGTGCAATAAATTCTGATAGCGATTGGGAGTTTGTGATAGTGACATCAAGTTGGTTCCATTCCGCTATCGCTCGCGGGAAGAATGAGTACTTAAACGTGTCGTTCCTACATGCGTATTCTGACAACGTGCGCGCATGTTTACTGCGAGTTTGCCGAGCCTGTGAAAATGAGCGGTATTTGGATGAATCTATCTTGTAGTTATTTTTTACTAGCTGGAAAAAGAATTTTGAGCGAGCGTGTTTCGTTCTTGTGGACAGCGTTTGTAAACCTGACTGAGTTAAAAGATGTGTTGGGGAATCTGTGCGTCTATATTTGTTGTAAATAAATCTTACAGCTTTTCTTTGTATTGCTTCTAGTTTGGTTATATTAGTCAGCGAATACGGAAACCAGACAGTGTTTGCATATTCTAAAACTAGTTTTACGAATGATGTGTAAGCTAGCAGCTTCGTTGGCGTTGTTGAGAGCGCTAGAGTTTGTTTTAAGAAGAATAGTTTGCGTAGCGCCTTCGTAGTTATATTAGCGATCTGTTTGTCCCATTTGAGATCAGAAGTCAGTGTAACTCCTAGATATTTATGTTCCTCAACTTTATTAGGCAGTGTGTTATTAATGGTGTGTGGGAAGTTGCATGGCTTCGTTTTTCTGCTTACGGTCATTATCCCTGATTTTTGTGTGTTTATTTTCATCTGCCATTTAGAGAACCCATTAGCCACGACAGCTAGAGAATCATTAAGCATAATGTGATTGTTGTAATGATTAATTTCTCTATAGATCACACAGTCCTCCGCAAATAGCTTGATGTTGCTATTGATGTTAGCAGTGATATCATTAATATAGAGCAAGAAAAGCAATGGCCTAAGTACTGAGCCTTGGGGAACGCCGGATGTTACTGCTACTGTGTTAGAAGACATCTGTTCATAGAGTACAAATTGTGACCTGTTAAATAAGAAAGCTTTTATTCAAGCGGAAAGTTCTCCTATTCCGAAAACATTTTCTACTTTAGCTACTAGTTTGCTGTGGCATACACAGTCAAAAGCCTTAGATAGGTCAAGTAGAGTTAAGTCAGTTTGACCACGGTTATTAACTGTAATGGCAAGGTCGTGAACTAGTTCAGTAAGTTGAGTTACCGTCGATAAACCACTTCGAAAACCATGTTGGTTAGGGGAGAAAAAATTTATCTGCTCTAGAAATTCTGTCATGTGTTTTAAGATTATGTGTTCGAGTAGTTTACATGATGTGCTGGTCAATGAAATAGGCCTGAAATTTGAAAATTGTGCTGCGTCTCCTCCTTTATGGATCGGTACCACCTTTGCGATCTTCCAATTGTTAGGTAGTTGTGAAGTCGTGAGTAATTTTCGGAAAATGAGACCAAGATATTTGCTACACCATTCTGCATATCTTTTCAGGAAACTGTTCGGTATATTGTCTGGTCCACTACTTTTTTTGGTGTCGAGCTTAAGTAGCAGGTTGAAAATCCCAGCATCAGCGATGTCTAATTGGTCGACTTTCGTACGATGTTGCTCTTCTATTGGCGGAATAACGTTATCATCAACGGTAAACACCGATCGAAAAATTCGTTATATGCGTTGGCCTTAACAGTTTTTTTCTTCTGGAAGGAGATGCGATGC
The DNA here is from genome assembly GCF_043290135.1 of Rhipicephalus microplus. Classification (NCBI taxonomy): domain Eukaryota; kingdom Metazoa; phylum Arthropoda; class Arachnida; order Ixodida; family Ixodidae; genus Rhipicephalus; species Rhipicephalus microplus. Next base: position 202,653,325 of record NC_134703.1, on the reverse strand, counting down.
TGCTCTTTTAGTGGCGCGAACGTGATTCCAGAACCTAGGTAATGTCTCGTCAAAATAGCGGAACGTCAAAAATAGCGGAAGAAGGAACGTAGGTAATGTCTCGTCAAAATAGCGTTGTTTAGCAAGTTTACCTTTGTGCCTAAATTCCGCGATGGCATCCGGCCGCTTTCGAATTCTTATTCTCCCCCGCCTTTTGTTTTTATTGCTCTACGTAACCTTTTCAAACGTCGCTTCGCCTGAATAACTTCGCGCGTGATCCATGGATTATTTTTTGGTGGGCGTTTGACTTTTGTAGGTATGTGATGAGCGATACAAAAACGTACGACAGATTTGAAGTGAAGCCAAAGGAAATCGACATCTACTGATTATTCAACCCCATTTTTGAGAAATACAGGAATTCATGAGCGAGATGAGTTAGTATGCTATCGTCATCAGCGTTTTTGAAGTTTGTTACAACAGATAAAGACGAATGAGTGGTCATGGTGCCACCAAGAGGAACTACGCACACTGGTACGTCGTGGTCAGATATTCCGCGGGTTACATCAATTCTTATGCGGTTTATGTCAAAATGGTTGCTGAAAAATATTAGATCAAGTAAGTTCTCAGTTACTCCCTGCGAGCGAGTAGGCTGCGAAACGACCTGATGAAGACTGAAGGTTAGCATGAGGTCAAATAACACATTCGAAGCTGATGACGTATAGCACATACTATCCCAGCTAATGTCTGGAAGATTAAAATCACCCATGAGTACAACACGTGACCCGTAAGCATGACGTTACATGTAATCATGAATTGCACTGACAGAATCGTCACCCGAGTTTGGGCTTCGATAAACACAACCTAATAATATGCTGGTACTGTCACAAAGTAGTTTACAAAAAATCGCTTCAGCATATTGTACCTCTGGAAGGGTCACGAAAGAGAGGCCTTTTCTTATCAATATTGCCACCCCACCACCACGTGTGGGGCGATCTTTTCGGATCACGGAATAGTTGGGTGTGTAAATTCATGATCTAAAACATCAGGCGTGAGCCACGTTTCTGTGACGGCTGCTAAGTGAGGCTCATAATCGATGATCAAAAGTTCAAGAGGTTCAGGCTTATTAATTACGCTTCTAGCATTCACTGTGAGAAGTGTTAGTTCGCCTATTTTGCAGCACGACGAGTAGTGGCTCCCTTTTTTGTTTGGTCGCCGGGTACGTTCGTCGTTCTCGTTACACGGGCTGTTTCTGAGGCAGCTTCCGCGTGTTTTTTCTTAAGCGGAACCTTGTCATCCTTTTCGTTGCTCCAGACATAGGCATGATCATTATTATACAGCTTGTCAAAAACTAAGGAAACCTTTTCATTATTTTCTCGATTTGCCTTCGCACTGTTCCAAAGTTTTCTCCGAATTTCACGTACTCGTTTCGAAAAGTCTTCTCCGATAAATAGGTTTGTGCCATGAAGTTCATGTCCCCGTTTAAATATTGAAAATTTCTCTCTTCAGTCTAGCAGCTTGAGATTTACGGGCCTAGTTTTGTTTTGTTGGGCTCTACCGATGCGATGTATGCGTTCAATTGCTGCAGGTTTTAATTCTAGGGTGTCTTCAATTATTTTTTTGTTCACTGCACATTCAAGTGTCAAAGGAGTCTCGCCTTCTACCTCGGGAAAGCCAAATATTATCAGATTAGCTCGCCTGCTGCGATTCTCTAGATCGTCAATTTTTTCTTGCATAGATTGTATTACCATTTTCATATTTGCTATTTGTTCTTGACATGAATCCACTTTTTCTTCTAGCCTCGCGAGCGAGTCTAGTTTCTTGTCGATTTTAGGTAAGCGGCTTTCCTTTATCTCTTTGATATCTGCTGCGATTTCTTTTAATTGATGGCTGATGTCAGGGCCAGGGTTCGTCTCAATGTCTCTGCCTAGCAGTAAAAGATTAAGAGTCGGTACAACATGTCAATCACAACAGCACATAGCCATGGGCACGGCAGCACAAGTAAGAAAGGGTCGTTTGAACGGATACACTTTCCAAATCGCCTTCTCACCTGTAGGATGAAGACGAGCGGATTGTTAGGTGGTTGCATTCCGTGAGTGCCGCCGTGCCCAATGGTGCCGTCCCTCGTGAGATGGGCTTTTATAGCTGGGTTGAGTGGTGGCGCTGTGCGCAGGCAGTGCGCATAATGCACCCAGCATCCACGCAGGTAGACGACGAGCGACCCAGCACGGAATCCCATAGCTTGACCGGCAAGGAATCTTGTGTGCAGACACTGGTGGCGTTGACGCCGATGGTAGCTCCGATCCTTACTGGTGGCCCCGAAATCGGACCGGCGTGGAGCAGCAGTCCGAGAACGAGCTGTAGGATGAAGACGAGCGGACTGTTAAGTGGTTGCATTCCGTGAGTGCCGCCGTGCCCAATGGTGCCGTCCCTCGTGAGATGGGCTTTTATAGCTAGGTTGAGTGGTCGCGCTGTGCGCAGCCAATGCGCATATGTTATGCAGCCAGCATCCACGCAGGTAGACGACGAGCGACCCAGCACGGAATCCCGTAGCTTGACCGGCAAGGAATCTTGTGCGCAGACACTGGTGGCGTTGACGCCGATGGTAGCTCCGATCCTTACTGGTGGCCCAGAACTCGGACCGACGTGGAGCAGCAGCCCGAGAATGAGCTGTAGGATGAAGACGAGTGGATTGTCAGGTGGTTGCATTCCGTGAGTGCCGCCGTGCCCAATGTATGTATGTATGTATGTATGTATGTATGTATGTATGTATGTATGTATGTATGTATGTATGTATGTATGTATGTATGTATGTATGTATGTATGTATGTATGTATGTATGTATGTGTGTATGTCTGTATGTAGGTATGTATGTTTGTACGTCTGTATTTATGTATGTGTGTATGTCTGTATGTGTGTATTTCTGCCTGTCTGTCCGTCTGTCTGTATGTATGTATGTATACGTGCATGTCTGTGTGTATGTGTGTGTATGTATTTGTGTGTGTGTGTGCGTGTGTATGTATGCATGTATGTATGTATGTGTGTGTGCTTGTGTGTGTATGTATGTGTGTATGTGTCTGTGTGCATATGTATGTATGTGTGCGTATGTGTGTGTCTGTGTGTATGTATGTATGTGTGTGTACGTATGTTTGGGTGTATGTGTGTATGTATGTATATGTGTGTGTATGTCTGTGTGTATGTGTGTGTGTATGTATGTGTGTATGTCTGCATGTATGTATATGTGTGTGTAAGTATGTATGTATGTGTGTATGTATGTATGTAGGTATGCATGTGTGTAAATCTGTATGTATGTGTGTGTGAATGTATATGTGTGTATGTGTATATGTATGTGTGTATATATGATTGTGTGTGTATTTATGTGTGTGTTTATGTATCTATGTGTAAGCGTGCGTGCGTGTGTGTATGTATGTATGTGCGTGTGCGTGTGCGCGCGCATGCGCACGTGTGTGTTCGTGTGTGTTTGTGTGCGCGCGTGCGCGCATGTGCGTGTGTGTGCGCGCGCGCTTGTGCGTGTTTGTGTGTGCGTGTTTGTGTGCGCGTGTATGTGTGTGTATGTTTGTGTGTATGTGTGTATGTATGTGTGTATGTGTGTGTGCATGTATGTATGTGTGTGTATGTATGTATTTGTGTATGTGTGTATGTATGTACTTGTGTATGCGTGTGTGTATGTATGTATGGGTGTATGTATGTGTGTATGTGTGTGTAAGGAGCTGTATAGAGAGACAAAGCTCTAGACGAGACGCTAGTGTTTCTGTACGGAAACCTGCGATGACTCAATCGTCATCGGGCAGTAACGAGGCCGTTTATGCAATCACACAAAAAAATGTATTTTCAAAAGACATGGAAGGTCTAATAATAAATGAAGTAAGGAAAAAAATATAACATGCTTGGAATACTGGTGTGAGAGTCACAAGGGCATAAAAACAGAAAGAGTTCACCGGAGAGGAAGGCGGTGGTCAAATCCCGGCGGCAAACTCAACGCTGGGAAGGGCCGGCCGACGCTTGGGTAGCCTGGTAAGTCCAATGACAGCCGCGGCCAAGAACGCGGCTCACTGCGGAGGTCGTTGACCTGGAGCACGCTTGGCGTTTGCCATGCCTATCTCGAACGCTGGCTGGCGCTCGCTGCCGTAGGTGCCGGACTCGCCTGGCGGAAACGTCCTGGCGACGTTTCGCCCACGCCACGCCCGAACTACAAAGACGGCTGGTATGGCCCCAGGTGGGAGCCTGGTGAGACCTCGAGTCCGCAACCCGACGGGTCACTGCTCCAACGCCCTAGTTCTTAAACCTTGCTTCTTCCTTCCAGCCACGTCTGCCTCACTCCTTCTTCGCACACCCACCTGCCCTGATTTTCCTGCGTCGTCTTTTTCGACTGTCTCTTTGGAGCGCACTTCAACACAATTCTATCTTCACGATCACACACGGCCACTTCACTCATCACAGTGTGTATGCATGTATCTATGTATGTATGTATGTATGTATGTATGTATGTATGTATGTATGTATGTATGTACGTACGTATGTATGTATGTATGTATGTATTTTTGTATATATGTGTGCATGGGGGTTTGTATGTACGTGTGTGTATATGTGTGTGTATGTGTATGTATGTGTGTGCGTGTGTGTGTGCGTGTGTGTGCGTGTGTGCGTGCGTGTGCATGCGTGTGCGTCTGCGTGTGCGTGTGTGTGTGCTTGTGTGTGTGCGTGTGTGCGTGCGCGTGCGCGTGCGTGCTTGTGCGTGTGTGTACGTGCGCGTACGTGCGAAGGCGTATGTGTATGTGCGTGCGCGCGTGCGTGTGCATGTATGTATGTCTGTATGTATGTGTACATGTATGTGTGTCTGTATGTGTGTATGTATGTATGTGTGTATGCGTATGTGTGCATGTTTGATTGTGTGTATGTATGCATGTGTGCATGTATATGTGTATGTATGTATGTATGTGTGTAAATGTATGTATGTATGTATGTGTATGTATGTATGTGTAAGTATGTATGTATGTATGTATGTATGTGTGTGTGTGTATGTGTGTGTGTATGTATGTGTGTGTGCGTGTGTGTGTGCATGCGCGTGCGTGTGTTTGCGCGTGTGCATGCGTGTGCGTGTGTTTGTGTGCACGTGCGTGTGTGTGTGCATGCGTGCGCGTGCGTGTGTGGGCGTGTGCACGCGTTTGTGTGTGTGCGCGCGTGTGTGTGTGTGGCTGTGTGTATATGTGCGTGTGTGTGTGTCATATGTATGTGTGCATGTATGTATGTGTGTATGTATGTGTACATGTATGTGTGTCTGTATGTATGTGTGCATGTATGTATGTCTGTGTGTATGTGCGCATGTATGTATGTGCGTGCGTGCACGTGTGTGCAGGTATGTATGTGGGTATGTATGTATGTATGTATGTATGTATGTATGTATGTATGTGTGTATGTATGTGTGTATGTGTGTATGTGTGTATGCTTGTATTTGTGTGTGTATGTATGTGTATGTATGTATGTGGTATGTATGTGTGTGTATGTATGTGTGTGTGCGTGTGTACGTGCGCGCGTGTGCGTGTGTGTGCGCGTGTGCATGCGTGTGCGTGTTTGTGTGTGCGTGTGCGTGCGTGTGCGTGTGTGTGCACGCGTGTGTGCACGTGCGTGTGTGTGTGTGCATGCGTGCGCGTGCGTGTGTGCGTGTGTGTGTGCGTGTGTGTGCGTGTGCGTGCGTGTGCATGTGTGTGTGCGCGTGCATGTATGTGTGTTGTGACTGCATGTATGTGTGCATGTATGTATGTCTGTATCTATGTGTGCTTGTATGTATACCTGTATGTTTGTTGCATGTGTGTGTGTTTGAGTGTTTGTGTAGGTATGTATGTGTGTGTCTGTGTGTATGTATGTGTGTGTATGTATATATGTGTGTGTATGTGCGTTTGTGTGTGTGTAAGAGTGCGTGAATGTATGCGCGTATGTATTAAAGTATGTATGTATGTATGTATGCATGTATGTATGTATATATGTATGTACGTATGTATGTATGTATGTTAGTGTGTATGTATGTGTGTATGTGTGAATGTTTGTACGTATGCATTTATGTGTCTGTATGTATTTATGTATATGTGTACGTATATACGTATGTGTGTGTATGTTCGTGTGTATGTATGTGTGTATGTGTGTTGGTATGTGTGTGTGTATGCGTGCGTGTGTATGTGTATGTATGTATGTATGTATGTGCGTGTGTGTGTGTGTTTGTGTGTGTACGTGTGTGTATATGTGTGTATGTGTGTGTGTAGGTGTGTGTATGTTTGTATATCTGTGTGTGTATGTGTGTGTATATGTGTGTATATGTGTGTATGGGTGTGTATGTATGCATGTATGTGTGTATGTACGTATGTGTGTGTCTGTGGATATATGTAGATATATCTGTATGCATATGTATGTATGTATATGTGTGTGTCTTTGTGTGTATGTGTATATGTGTGTGCGCGCGCGCGCGCGTATGTATGTGTGTGTATGTATGTATGTATGTATGTGTGTGTATGTATGTATTTACGTGTGTATGATTGTATGTATGTATGTATGTATTTAAATGTGTATGTATGTATGTATGTATGTATGTATGTATGTATGTATGCATGTGTGTAGGTCTGTAAGTATGTGTGTGTGTGTGTATGTATGTACGTGCAAGCTTGCGTGCGTGTATGTATGTATGTTGATATGTGCGTGTGTGTGCTTGTGTGTGTGTGTGTGCGTGCGCACGTGTGCGTTCTTGTGTGTGTGTTCGCGCATGCGCCCGTGTGCGTGTGCATGTGTGTGCGCGCGTTTGTGCATGTGCGTGCGCGCGTGTGTGTGTGTGTGCGTGTGTGTGTGCGTGTGTGTATGTGTGTATGTATGTATGTGTGTGTATGTGTGAGTATGTATGTATGTGTGTATGTGTGTGCGTCTGTATATATGTGTGCATGTTTGTATGTTTGTTTGTATGTGTGCATGTATGTATGTCTGTATGTATGTGTACATATATGTATGTCTGTATGTGTGTGTATGTATGTATGTGTGTGTATGTGTGTGTATATGTGCATGTATGTGTGTGTATGTATGCATGTGTGTATAGATATGTGTGTATGTATGTATGTATTTATGTGTATGTATGTATTTGTGCATGTATGTGTATGTGAATGTATGTGTGTGTATGTGTGTGTCCATGTATGTATTAATGTATGTGTGTATGTATGTGTTATTGTATGTATGTATGTATGTATGTATGTATGTATGTATGTATGTATGTATGTATGTATGTATGTATGTATGTATGTATGTATGTATGTATGTATGTATGTATGGATGGATGTTTGTGTGTCTGTGTATCCTTGTGTGTGTGCATATGTATGTGTATCTGTGTGTATGTGTGCGTGTGTATGTATGTATGTGTGTATATGTATGTGTGTATGTGTGTGTATGTATGTGTGTATGTGTGTATGTGTGTATGTATGTGTGTATGCATCACATCATGAGAACGCGCCTGCAGCACAAGAAAATCAACGGTATACAAAACATCTTGGATGAGAACGCGGGCGGTACAGGCAGCTGACTGACTGAGGGAGGGTAGTCGGGTGAAGAAGATCCTTGTTGACGTGCCGTGTTGTTAAAGCGCCGAGAGTCGTGCGACGATCTTTGCATGTTGTCGCTCTGAACGAGAGGGCGGCGGCGGCACAAGCGAGCCATATGTCCTGCGTAACTGCAAGAATAGCAAATCGGGCGGTTGTCTGCGGTGCGCCACGGATTCGGAAATGCTGCAATCTGCCGGCTGAACGGAACTGGTGATGGCCGGACAGGGATCGGTGAGGTAGCATAAGTGGGTTGTCGAGGTGCACTGGCTGCAACGACTTGCACATACGTCAAGGGTGCGGCCTCCAGAGGTGGTGAACGAGCGAAAGGCAAAGCGTCCGCTACCTCATCTTGTATGACGTGCCTTATGGCCGGGGCCAGATGATCTGGGGCCAAAGGATGCGTTTGTGCTGGCTCGAGCGTGCTCGATAAAATGGAGAGCTGCTGAGCGACCTCCTCACGCACGAACTGCTTTATGCGAACCAACATGTCGTTCTGGTCTCCGAGAGTCAAGGCCGCGATCGAATCACGTTTTTCCAGAGAGCGCTGTGTTTGTGCGCGTTTCTTGCGCAATACGTCAAATTTCTAGCACAAGCTGACGAGTTCTGCAATGGTTTGTGGGTCCTTGGCTAACAACTTTTGAAATGCGTCATCGCATATGCCCTTGAGAATTTGTTTAATTTTGTCGGCTTCGAGCATCGCTGGGTTTACCCGCTTGCACAAGTCAACAACGTCTTCAATGTAGCTGGTAAAGGTCTCTCCGGGTTGTTGAGCGCGCTCACGAAGTCGTTGTGCTGCGCGGAGTTTTCGCACAGCAGGGCGATCGAAGACTTGTGAAAAGGAGGCCTTGAATGAATCCCAGCTGGCAATGTCGGCTTCGTGATTGCGCAACCAGAGACTAGCGACGCCTGACAAGTAAAAGCTTACATAGCTCAGCTTAGCCGCATCGTCCCACTTGTTCACTGCGCTCACCTTGTGGTAAGTAGCCAGCCACTCCTCAACGTCTTGGCCGTCAGTGCCGCTGAAGATTGGTGGGTGACGCAGTGGCCACTCGCCGCGACATGTAAAGGCGGGAACTTGCGAGGTACCTTGGGTGGAGGGTTCTTCCAGCATTGCTGGCACTGCAGGTAAGGTGCAACTTCGTAGTTCCAGCTTCGAAGCTGGAACTACGAAGCACCGCCACCAGATTATAAGGGGGTTTATTGAATAAAACCAACTGCCTGGTTCAAGAGGCATCAGTCACTGTCACGAGCTCAGCTCTTCGTCGTAGTCGTCTTTCAGGTGCTCCAACTAGATACTGTCTCTCTTTCTCTTCCCCACTACAATACATACACAGATACATACATACACACATACACACATACATACATACATACATATACACACACAAACACAACCACATACATACATACATACATACATACATACATACATACATACATACATACATAAAAACACACATACACACATACATACGTACAAACATACAGACATACAAACATACACATATACACACATACATACATACACACACACACATACACATACATACATACATACATACATACATACATACATACATACATACATACATACATACATACATACATACATACATACATACATACATACATACATACATACATACATACATACATACATACATACATACATACATACATACATACATACAGAAATACATACAGAAATACATACAGAAATACATCCACACAGAAATACAGACATACACACATACAGAAATACATCCATACAGAAATACAGACATACACACATACATACACATTTACACATATACACACATACATACATACACACACATGCATACGCACATACACACACACATACACACATACATACACACACATACACACACATACACACACATACACACACACATACACACGCACACACACACATACAAACATACACACACATACATGCATAGAGACATACACGCATACAGACATACATACATACACACATACTTACATACAGACATACACACATACATACAGACATACACACATACCTACATGCATACATACACACATACACACATACAGACATACACACATATATACATACGCACATATATACTAAAAGGGGGTTTATTGAAAAAACCAACTGCCTGGTTCAAGAGGCATCAGTCACTGTCACGAGCTCAGCTCTTCGTCGTAGTCGTCTTTCAGGTGGTCCAACTAGATACTGTCTCTCTCCCTCTTCCCCACTACATTTGCCCCGGTGGTGAAGCGGAGCCATCCTGGCGACTCACGGCGAAGCAAGCGCAGGGGGATCATAGTAAGGTTTTAAGCGGCTCATGTGGACTGTCTCACGACCACGGCATCATCTGTCCTTAGCAGGTGTCACTGGTTCGACGACGTAGATGACCAGTGACGTGCATTGAACGATGCGGTACGGGCCATCGCACTTCGGTGCAAACTTTCGGGAGAGGCCGGGGGACTGGAATGGAACCGAAAGCCATACAAATGAGCCTAGGGGGAAGCTGTGAGCAGGCTTGTCTTGGTCGAGTCGTTCTTTTTGGAGACCTTGTTTGACGGACGTAAATGAACGCGCTAATTGGCGGCACTCTTCGGCACACTGAACAAGTTCGGAGGCTGGGCGGTATTCTGAAGCATCTGGGCGGTAAGTAAGTATCGTGTCAAGCGTAGAAGAGGGCTCGCGTTCGTACAGTAGAGAAAAGGTGAAAACCCAGTAGTTGCTTGCGTTGCCGTATTATACGTATACGTCACGAAAGGGAGCACCAAGTCGGAGGATATGTACTTAGAAAGCATATCACCAAGCGTGCGCTTAAAGGGCTCTGTCAAACCGTTTGTCTGTGGGTGATAGCTTGTAGTGGTGCAATGAATAATATTGCACTCACTGATAAGCTCCTGGACGACTTGCGCTAGAAACGCACGCCCACGGTCGCTGGGCAGCTCACGTGGCGCGCAAAGGCGAAGGACAAAGCTACGCAAATGAACAAGGCGACATTATGAGCAGCAGCGGCTGGCAAAGCGGCGGTTTCAGCGTAACGGGTTAGGTGGTCAACGGCCACAATAATCCAGCGATCTCCCGCAGGAGTACAAGGTAGTGGGCCTTAGAGGTCGATGCCGATTCTATCAAACGGCCGAGCTGGACACGGCAATAGTTGTAATTCGCCAGAGGCATGACAAGTTGTTTTCCGTCGCTGACACTCAGTGCAGGAGCCTATGTACTTGCGAACGTAAGAGTACATTCCACGCCAGAAAAATCGCTGACGAAGCCGGTCGTCTGTTTTCAAAACTCCAGCGTGCGCGTTTTGAGGGTCTGCGTGGAAGTACGCGCACATGTTGGAGCGCAAATGACGAGGTGTAACAAGGAGCCATTTTCTACCATCTACCTGATAGTTGCGACGGTACAACATGGCATCCCGTATTGCATAATGGGGAATTTGCCGACGTAGTGCACGAGGTAGACGCTGGCGTGGTGTAACTGAAGACGAGGAGAGAACGTCGATGAGCGATGCTATCCAAGGGTCCTTGCGTTGTTCCGAAGGCATGTCAGCGATATCGATGCTGCCGATGGTAGCTTCGGTGAAGGAAACAGGTGCAGCGGCTGAAGGAAGGGGCAAACAAAAAAGAGCATCTGCGTCGGTGTGCTTGCGGCCTGAGCGGTAAATGACGTGAATATCAAATTCCTGTAAACGTAACGCCCAACGTCCAAGCCGGCCCGAAGGATCCTTCAATGAAGCGAGCCAACAGAGTGACTGATGATCTGTAACGACATCGAATGGGCGTCCATATAAGTAAGGACGAAATTTTTGTAATTCCCAAACAATGGCGACACATTCCTTTTAAGAAACCGAGTATTTGTACTCTGCCTTCCTTAGGGTGCTACTGGCATACGCAACTACATACTCCGAGAAGCCAGGTTTGCGTTGAGCAAGGACAGCGTCAAGTCCTATGCCACTGGCATCCGTGTGCAACTCGGTTGGAGCAGTAGGGTCGAAGCGGCGTAAAATAGGTGGTGAAGGAGACGGCGTAATATTTCAAAAGCATCATCGCATGCTGGCGACGAATCAGAGAGATGTCCATCGCCAGAGATCAGCTGTGTCAGTGGTGCAGTGGTGCGATTATGGAAGCAAGGTTCTTCACAAAGCGGCAAAAGTAAGAGCCTAGTCCAACAAAGCTGCGAAGCGCTTTCACAGTCGTAGGCTTCGGGAACTCAGCGACAACACGAAGCTTCTCTGTGTCTGGGAGGACGCCCTGTTTTGAGACAGCGTGACCAAGTATCGTGAGCTTCCGTTCTCCGAAGTGGCACTTCTTGATGTTTAGTTGAAGGCCTGCGCTCGTGAGGCAGCTCAAGACTTCGCTGAGACGTTGGAGATGGCTGTCGATATCAGTGGAGAAAACAACGACATCATCCAAGTAGCATAGGCATGTTTTCCATTTTAGCCCACGCAAGACGCTATACATCATCTATTCGAATGTGGCTGGCGCATTACAAAGGCCGAAGGGCATTACATTAAATTCGTATAGCCCATCGGGCGTCACAAAAGCCGTTTTTGGATGATCTGATGGTGCCATGGGGACCTGCCAATAACCGGACCGTAGCTCTAGTGGTGAGAAGAATTAAGCGTCTTGCAAGCAGTCCAGGGCACCATCGATGCGCGGCAATGGGTATACGTCTTTAATCGTGACTTTGTTTAAACAGCGGTAATCGACGCAAAAGCGAATCCAGCCGTCTTTTTTCCTCACAAGTACCACAGGTGAAAACCAGGGACTGTTGGATGGCCGAATGACGCCACGTTGAAGCATGTCGGCCACTTGCTCGGTGATTACACGACGCTCCACAGGAGATACATGGTAGAGACGCTGTCGCAGAGGCGCTTGGGAGCCGGTGTTAATCTGATGCACAACGGTGTGCGTTCGGCCTAAGGACGTCTGCTGGCAATCTAACTAGCCGCGAAACTGGTGAAGAAGTTCTAGAAGCTTTTTGAGGTGTGGTTTTTCAAGTTCGCCATCAATTGAGGGGCCAAACAAATTATTATTTTCGTGGACAATTGAATGGGCAGATGGCGTCAATGCATTAAGCTGCAAATCACTTTCACCGTCAAGGTCGAAGATTGAGAAAACGTCTACGTCTTGGAATGTTCCAGTACATTCTCCGCGACGCAAGGTTGTGGGAGACGGCAAGGAATTTGTGACAAACAAATTGGTAGCGCGCGCCGAAATATCTAGAACTGCAAACGGCAACGCGGGGCTATTGCGTCTTTGGAATGTTTGGGAAGACGTAAACAACACTGCAGGCTTAGACACATCGGCACAAGATACGGGAACAAAGGCTGCGCTAGTCGGTGGTATGTTGATGTCATTAGCGACAAACAGCTTGTTCAACGGAAATTCAGGCGATGAGGCACACAACGCAGAGAAGGCCACTTCAGCACGAGCACAGTCGATAACCGCATGATTACGAGACAGAAAATCCCAGCCAAAGATCACATCATGAGAACACGCCTGTAGCACAACAAATTCAACGGTATACAACACATCTTGGATGAGAACGCGGGCGGTACAGGCAGCTGACTGACTGAGGGAGGGTAGTCGGGTGAAGAAGATCCTTGTTGACGTGCCGTGTTGTTAAAGCGCCGAGAGTCGTGCGACGATCTTTGCATGTTGTCGCTCTGAACGAGAGGGCGGCGGCGGCACAAGCGAGCCATATGTCCTGCGTAACTGCAAGAATAGCAAATCGGGCGGTTGTCTGCGGTGCGCCACGGATTCGGAAATGCTGCAATCTGCCGGCTGAACGGAACTGGTGATGGCCGGACAGGGATCGGTGAGGTAGCATAAGTGGGTTGTCGAGGTGCACTGGCTGCAACGACTTGCACATACGTCAAGGGTGCGGCCTCCAGAGGTGGTGAACGAGCGAAAGGCAAAGCGTCCGCTACCTCATCTTGTATGACGTGCCTTATGGCCGGGGCCAGATGATCTGGGGCCAAAGGATGCGTTTGTGCTGGCTCGAGCGTGCTCGATAAAATGGAGAGCTGCTGAGCGACCTCCTCACGCACGAACTGCTTTATGCGAACCAACATGTCGTTCTGGTCTCCGAGAGTCAAGGCCGCGATCGAATCACGTTTTTCCAGAGAGCGCTGTGTTTGTGCGCGTTTCTTGCGCAATTCGTCAAAACTCTGGCACAAGCTGACGAGTTCGGCAATGGTTTGTGGGTTCTTGGCTAACAACATTTGAAATGCGTCATCGCATACGCCCTTGAGGATTTGTTTGATTTTGTCGGCTTCGAGCATCGCTGGGTTTACCCGCTTGCACAAGTCAACAACGTCTTCAATGTAGCTGGTAAAGGTCTCTCCGGGCTGTTGAGCGCGCTCACGAAGTCGTTGTGCTGCGCGGAGTTTTCGCACAGCAGGGTGATCGAAGACTTGTGAAAAGGAGGCCTTGAATGCATCCCAGATGGCAATGTCGGCTTCGTGATTGCGCAACCAGAGACTAGCGACGCCAGACAAGTAAAAGCTTACATAGCTCAGCTTAGCCGCATCATCCCACTTGTTCGCTGCGCTCACGTTGTGGTAAGTAGCCAGCCACTCCTCAACGTCTTGATTGATTGATATGTGGGGTTTAACGTCCCAAAACCACTATATGATTATGAGACACGCCGTAGTGGCGGGCTCCGGAAATTTAGACCACCTGGGGTTCTTTAACGTGCACCCAAATCTGAGCACACGGGCCTACAACATTTCCGCCTCCATCGGAAATGCAGCCGCCGCCGCCGGGATTTGAACCCGCGCCCTGCGGGTCAGCAGCCGAGTACCTTAGCCACTAGACCACCGCGGCGGGGCGCAACGTCTTGGCCATCAGTGCCGCTGAAGATTGGTGGGTGACGCAGTGGCCACACGGCGCGACATGTAAAGGCGGGAACTTGCGAGGTACCTTGGGTGGAGGGTTCTTCCAGCATTGCTGGCACTGCAGGTAAGGTGCGACTTCGTAGTTCCAGCTTCCAAGACTACCCAGCACCTCCACCAGATTATAAGGGGGTTTTTTGAATAAAACCAACAGCCTTGTTCAAGAGACGTCGGTCACTGTCACGAGCTCAGCTCTTCGTCGTAGTCGTCTTTCAGGTGCTCCAACTAGATACTGTCTCTCTCCCTCTTCCCAACTACAATACATACACAGATACATACATACATACACACATACACACATACATGCATACATACATACTCACATACATACAGACATGCACACATACAGACATACACACATACATAAAAACACACATATACACATGCATACATACACACATACAGACATACAGACATACACACATACATACACACATACACACACATACATACGCACACACACATACACAGACACGCACACATACATACATACATACATACATACATACATGCATACATACATACACACATACATACATACATACATACATACATACATACATACATACATACATACATACATACATACATACATACATACATACATACATACATACATACATACGTACGTACGTACGTAGGTACATACATACATACATACATACATACATACATACATACATACATACATACATACATACATACATACATACATACATACATACATACATACATACATACATACATACATACATACATACATACATACATACATACATACATACATACATACACACACAAATACTTACATACACACACACATACATAAAACACATATGGTTATGCAAGTCCATTTTCATGAACATCTCGTCTTCTGTCATATCAGTGTACTTCTACTGGTCTTCCCTTTTTTACTTTCGCCCACTCAACAATATTTGCCTAATAACCATGACGCTTGCTCCGCTGTCAACTAACGCACTCTGTTCCTTTCGATCCACAAAAAGAGATCTGTACAATTGACTTTTATGAGACAAATAAACAGCTTCTCTTGATGTCGTCAGGTGGAAACTGAGACCCTCTCTATTTAGTTTGTTGTTACGTAATCTAGCTCTTCGCCTTTGTCTGAGCCTCCCTGGGCAGTCCAAAAGGATACCGGTGTTGCAGTAGGCGTACAGCTTGCAAGCGGTTGTCGTTCCTCAGCTCATGTGGCGCCGGTATTTCTTGTAGCAGGTGTCATGGGTTGACGCTGGGTTCCTAGGCCCTGAAAGTAGAGGTCTCCCATTCCCTGCAGAAGTTCTTTGACCGTCTTGGATCCTCGCATTTGCATTTGCTTCTGGAGGTCCGGACTTAAACAATGAATGATAAGCGGAACCACAGGAATCTCAGGCAAAGATGAGTACGCCAGCTGTAGCAAGCGCCTTCTCTAATAAAAAAATAGCTGAGTGCAGATCCAGACCTGTATTTGAACGTGATTGCTTTGTCCCATAGCAACACCTTGTTCTCGCTAAAGGAGCTCAGAAAGCTTGCTTTCCACTCTATCTATGGTTCGTTGCTGTGAGTGTTGAGACGCCATTCGTACCAACTCTTAGCTATGCCCGATAGGAATAGTCGCATGTTTTTCACTTTATCTTCGTCGCTGTGCCAGCAGTTTTCATTGCATGCATACTCGTACAACGTGAGCCAGGACTCGGGACTACTAGACTCTCCGTCCAACATGTCTGGCTTCACGTGTTCGCGACTCGGTCTGCTTAATCTTTCCGTCGGGTTAACAAGCAAGCGCATTGAATCATTTTGCTGGCAATTCTGTTCTTGGTGCAGTTCAAGAAACTTGTTGATCAACTTGACGGAACTGTCAAGCGAAGCAGCGGTAGGAGGCTTCGCGTCGTTTCTTATTTGAGTTAGCACGAAATTCTTATAATCCTGTCGTTTCATGTTGATCCTCACCATTCATCTTGCAAGTAAGTGGTATGGAGTGAGCTTCATTTTAGTGCTTTTATAGGAAACAAATGCGTCAGTGCTCACTGCTTCCGGAAGTGCTACTTCCTCTTCATCTTCAGGCGTTGCGGTCAAGATCCGCATGCCACCGCGTTGATTTGCTCCAATGGTGAAGTGCACCAACATCTTGAATATCTGCACAGAAAGTATACGAGGCTACGCCAATTTGTAATAATACACAGTATTAGGCTGTGGTGTCAGCCATCTTCTTTATTTTTAACCTCTTTTTCCTCCTCGTCTCCCTCCAACCCTACCTAAGGTCCACGTACAATACATACACACACACAAACACACACCTATACTTACACACACACACACACATACATACATACATACATACATACATACATACATACATACATACATACATACATACATACATACATACATACATACATACATACATACATACATACATACATACATACTCACATACATACATACATACATACATACATACATACATACATACATACATACATACATACATACATACATACATACATACATACATACATACATACATACATACATACATACATACATACATACATACATACATACATACACACAAACACACAAACACACACACATACATACACACACATACATACAGACATACCCACACATACATACATATTGCCACAGGCATGGAATGAGGTTTAGCCATGCCAATGCGAGTATGTGCCATGGTGTGAAAGAAGAAGAGGACGGTTGGTGTGCTCGTGCTCTAACGTTCGGTTCGGCTTGACGTCCAGTGCTGCTCCTGTGAACAGACGTTGTGGTCGTTCTGTAATCACGTGACATTTTCTGGTGGAGGTGCTGGGTAGTGTTGTAGCACTGCAATCAGCAGCAAGGTCCCGACACTAGTCGCGACTTGGTAGAACCAGCTGACCTACGGCGTAGCAGGCGACAACTAGGCCTACCTCCTGAATTCGGACCATTTCCACAACTGGGTAGTACTATGGCTAGTGCGGGAACGCAAACCCAAGAAACATCAACGCTGCCTCCTCCATGGTTCTTCAACGTCCCGCGAACTCCGAAGCCGTTCCACGGTCAGCCTTACGAGGACGTCGACGACTGGCTTGACGATTACAACCGTTGCGGCAGCGTCAACGAGTGGAACGAGCAGCGAAAGCTTCGGTATGTCTACTTTTATCTCGAGGACTCTGCGCGCACGTGGTTCGCAAACCATGAAGCCACTATGACAACCTGGCCAGAGTTTTGCAACCAGTTGCGAAATACCTTCCGAAGCTCTGACCGAAAAAAGCAAGCGGAACGGCTCCTCAATTCCCGAAACCAGCGTCCGAACGAGAGTGTTGCCATGTTCGTTGAGGACATGTCGCGGCTGTTCAGGCGAGCCGACTCCTCAATGACGGAAGAGAAGAAGGTGCGCCTCCTAATGCGGGGAGTGAAAGAGCAGCTGTTCGCGGGACTAGTGCGCAACCCTCCCAGCACTGTAGAGAATTCCTCCACGAAGCCACGACAATGGAGAGAATGCTAAGGCAGCGTTCGTACCAGTATGAGCGTCCTCGCAGTCTTTCGTCAGTATCGTCGGCCCTGCCAACACCTGATGTCACGACTGTAAAAGATCTGACGGAGCTCGTGCGCAGTATTGTGCGCGAGGAGCTGCAAAAGCTGCACGTGGTGTCTTCTCCGCCCCATGTTGCTGCTCTAACGGATGTCGTTCGCGAAGAGGTCCGGCAGCTGGTGCACCCCATGACAACTCTGCGTGCAGCCGAAGTCCAACCCATGATGGCCCCGCGTCCAGCCGAAGCTCCGCTATTAACGTACGCGGAAGCACTACGTACTCTTGCACCGGCTGTTGGCTATCCGTCCCGTCCGTCCACCCTGCATACGGCACCGTCGTTCTACTCGGGACCACCGCAGTACGGCAACCCACCCCTTACACGGAAATCAAGTGTATGGCGTGATCCCGACAACCGGCCTCTATGTTATCACTGTGGTGAACCAGGTCACATCTACCGTGAGTGCGCCTACAGGCACATGGGTCTTCCTGGCTTTCGTCCGGATGCTCGTCGACCCAGAGATGGTGAGCGGCCCCGTGCTATCGCCGAATACTTGGCAAGCCAACGATCCTCAACCCTTCCGCGTCGCCAATCCCGCTCACCATCTCCACGGCGTTCCACGTCACCTGGCCAACAATCGACCTTTGCGGACATCCTTGCAGGAAGATCGCCTAGATCCACAAGCTCGCGCCGGGGAAACTAAGAACAGCGACCTCTGGGGGTGAGGCCGCTGTTGATCGACCGTTACAAAACCCTCCCCCGATTTGCCTGCCGACATCCGACGACATTCTTTCACCGACGTGTGCCATCGACGACAAACGGGTCTCTGCTCGTATCTCTGTCCTTGTCGACAACCACCCGCTGACCGCTCTGGTAGATACGGGTGCCGATTATTCTGTTATAAGCGCTGACCTCGCTGCACAGCTAAGAAAGCTAACGACACCTTGGGGACATGGAACCAACCTCCGGACTGCGGGAGGTCACCTATTGACACCGCTAGAAATGTGCACTGCCCGCCTCCGAATTCGTGAGTCGACGTACATTGTTTCCTTCGTTGTATTGCGCGAATGCTCCCAAAACCTGATTCTCGGAATGGATTTTCTCCGCGAGCATGGAGCCATTATTAACCTTCGCGACCTGCTCATAACGTTAACTAACGACCATACAGCCCTACGAAAGGATGCAGTTGCGCCGACCGCAACACTTCGAATTGCTGACGACACCATCGCACTGCCGCCGCGAGCCTGTATGTTGGTAACCGTGGAGAGCGACTGGGACAACAAGAGTAGTGGCATCGCGGAAACTAACCTCTCGGTGCTCTTGGCTCGGCAGATTCGTGTCGCGCGTGCTATCATCAAACTCAAACATCGGAGGGCTCAGCTTCTGATCACGAATTTCGGCGGCCAGTACCAACACTTGGCGAAGCGAACAGCGATCGCGAACTTTGAAGCCATTGATGATGAAGAATGTTCCACTATTGCTCCGATTGCCACTGCTGCCGAAGGTAACACTGCATTAGCCAGTACAGTTGACGTCAATTGCCAGCTATCCTGTGCGCAGCAATAGCAGATACGCATGATTTTACGTACGTATAGTGATTGCTTTGCGTCCACCTCCATAATCAAGCAGACCCCTACCGTGAAGCACCACATTATAACGGACCCTACCGAACGGCCTGTACGACAGCACGCCTACTGCGTGTCGCAAAAAGAACAAGAGGCAATACGTTTTCAAGTGAAACAGATGCTCGACGACGACGTCATCCAACCCTCGAACAGTAAATGGGCGTCACCCGTCGTACTTGTTAAAAAGAAAGACGGCACTCTTCGATTTTGCATCGATTACCAGAAGCTCAACAAAGTGACGATGAGAGATGTCTACCCCCTTTCACGCATAGATGATTCACTGGATCGACTTCGACATGCCCGATATTTTTCCTCAATGGATTTACGCAGCGGCTACTGGCAGATCGAGGTCGATGAACGTGACAGGGAAAAAACAGCATTCATAACTCCCAATGGCCTTTACGAATTCAAAGTGTTACCATTTGGATTGTGCTCTGCACCGGCAACGTTCCAAAGGATGATGGACACCGCCCGGTCCGGTCTGAAGTGGGAATCCTGCCTCGTGTATTTAGACGACGTCGTTGCTTTTTCCAAAACATTTGAACAACATTTACAACGACTTCAGTCCGTCTTCGTCGCTATTCGATCCGCAGGCCTATCGCTAAAACCGGAGAAGTGTCATTTCGGCTACGAAGAACTAAAGTTCCTCGGCCACCTTATCAGTCACGATGGCATTAGACCAGACACAGAAAAGACCATGGCTGTTGCTGCATTTCCTCCACCTTCGAACAAATGGGATTTGCGCCGGTTTTTTGGGTCTCTGCGCCTACTACAGGCGCTTTGTCCAGAGCTTTGCCAACATCGCTGAACCCCTTACCCGTTTAAGGAAGGAGGATACTCCTTTTGCGTGGGGTCCAGAGCAGAGAGCCGCTTTTTCCCAGCTTCAGCAGTGCCTTCAGAGTGAACCCTTACCAGGGCACTTATATGAAGATGCCGCCACCGAACTTCACACTGACGCAAGCAACATCGGTCTTGGTGCAGTCCTCGTTCAGTGACAAGACGGCGCTGAACGCCCCATCGCTTATGCTAGCCGCATTTTGTCATCTGCGGAAACTAACTACTCGGCCACGGAGAAGGAATGTCTTGCTGTTATTTGGGCGATAACAAAGTTCCGACCGTATATGTATGGCCGTCCATTCAGAGTAGTTACGGACCATCATGCCCTCTGTTGGCTGGCCAATCTCAAGGACCCTTCAGGGCGCCTCGCGATGTGGAGCTTACGCCTTCAAGAATTTGAGGTTACAGTCGTCTACAAGTCGGGCCGCCGGCACACTGATGCCGACTGTCTTTCGCGCGCACCCCTCGCGACGACATCGAGGGACGATGATACCGATGGCCATTTTCTTTGTGCAGTCAGTGAATCTGACTTGGCCCAGCAACAGGGGAATGATTCAGAGATCCAACAACTTATCATATACCTTCAAGGTCGCAGCTCGAGTCCACCATCGGCATTCGCACATTCAGGGTCATTTTGTCTCCGCAACGACATCGTCTACGAAATGAACTTCGAACCTTATGCGACTGAGTACTTCCTCGTCGTTCCACCAGGGCTACGTGCTGACATTTTATCTGCCTGCCACGACGAGCCTTCCTCCGGCCACCTAGGATTCGCACGTACCCTTGCCCGGATTTGGACTCGCTACTACTGGCCAAAGCTCACCCAGGATGTCAAGCATTACGTTAAAACGTGTAATCATTGCCAGCGCCGTAAAGCCCCACCTGTTCGCCCTGTTGGTTTATTGCAGCCTGTTGCACCCCCGTCACAACCGTTTGAACGAATCGGCATGGACTTGCTTGGGCCCTTCCCGAAGTCACATGAAGGCAACCGCTGGATCGTAGTCGCTACTGACTATTTAACAAGGTACTGCGAAACGAAAGCCCTACAACGAGGCACCGCCATTGAAGTTGCGTATTTTTTCATCAACTACATCGTCCTCCGCCATGAAGCGCCAACAGTTCTTATCACTGACCGTGGAACAACCTTTACAGCCCAATTGATGCAAGACGTTACGAGACTTAGTGGAACAGCTCATCGCAAAACAACCGCATACCATCCGCAAACCAACGGTCCGACGGAGAGATTAAACAACACGCTGGCTGACATGCTATCTATGTACGTCGACCGTGATCACAAAAACTGGGATGCAATTTTGCCGTACGTAACGTTCGCTTACCACACTGCGGTTCAAGAGGCTACGGGTTTCACTTCTTCCGATTGCTTCACGGCCGAGAAGCAATTACGATGCTTGATGCCATGCTATTGCCTGACACGACCGATATTACTACTGATGCGAACGACTTTATCCGGCTCGCCGACGCGGCCCGCCAGCTTGCACTCGAGCGGATCCGAAAACAACAACGAATCGACTCGCTGAGGTACAACTCCCTTCATCGCCATGTCATTTACCAACCCGGTGATCTGGTCTGGCTGTGGATCCCCGTTCGCCAAAGGGGCCGCTCGGAAAAGTTACTTCACCGCTACTTCGGTCCCTATAGAGTACTACGGCGCCTCACAGATGTCAACTACGAAATTCTCCTTGAAGACACAGCTCAGCGATCTCGACGTTCCCAACAGGCCGACATTGTTCATGTGTCACGGATGAAGCCACACTACCCCCGAGCCACCTGACACTGCTTCATCATGCGTCTTTGTGCGTGTACGCGATTACTTTAACTTTTAATCGGCATTGGTCATCGGGGTGGTACTTTTTTTTCAAAGCGGGGGGGGGGGGGGGTAATGCCACAGGCATGGAATGAGGTTGCGCCATGCCAATGCGAGTATGTGTCATGGTGTGAAAGAAGGAGAGGACGGTTGGTGTGCTCGTGCTCTAACGTTCGGTTCGGCTCGACGTCCAGTGCTGCTCCTGTGAACAGACGTTGTGGTCGTTCTGTAATCACGTGACAATATACACACACATACATACGCACACATACACAAACACACATACACACATACATACGTACGTACATACATACATACACACTTACGTACATACTCACATACATACATACAGACATACACACATACATAAATACACACATACATACATACACACATACACACATACATACGCACATACACATATACACACATACATACACACTCATACATACACACACACATACACAAATACACACATACACACACATACAAACATAGACACACATACATACATACATACATACATACATACATACATACATACATACATACATACATACATACATACATACATACATACATACATACATACATACATACATACATGTACAGACATAAATACATGCACACATACATACAGGCATACATACATATATGCTTCAATTCATACACATACATACATGCACACATGCATGCAGACACACACACACGCGCACAGATACATACAGACACAC
Source organism: Rhipicephalus microplus (assembly GCF_043290135.1). Lineage (NCBI taxonomy): Eukaryota > Metazoa > Arthropoda > Arachnida > Ixodida > Ixodidae > Rhipicephalus > Rhipicephalus microplus. Next base: position 202,630,301 of record NC_134703.1, on the reverse strand, counting down.
ATACACACACACACATTCACGCAGGCGCACACCCACACGCACACACGCACAAACACATACGCACACACGCACACGCACGCACGCACGCACACACACGCACGCACTCTTACGCACACGCGCAACCACATACACACGTAGATACACACATACATACACACATACCTACACATACACATACACAAACAAACACATACACACATGTACAGACACATACATACATACACACCCATACACACACATACACACATACATGCACACACATATGCACACACATACATACACACAAACATACAGAAATACACACATACACACACACATACATAGACACACACACATATACGCACTCATGCATACATACACACACACATACACACATACATACATACATACCTGCCAACACATACACACACACATACATACATACATACATACATACATACATACATGCATACACTTACACACAGACATACATACATGCACATATACATACAGACATACATACATGCACACATACATACAGACATACATACATGCACACATACATATGACACACACACGCATACATACATACAGACACACACACACGCACACACATACAGACACATGCACATATACATACAGACACACACGCGCACGCACACACGCACACGCATGCATGCACACGCACGCACATGTGCACGCACACTAGCACACACGCACACACACACGCAAGCACACGCATGCGAACGCACACACTCACGCACACATTGGCATGCGCATGCAAACACTCACACACACGCAAACACACACACACGCACACGCGCACACACGCACACGCATGCACCTACACGCACGCATGCACACATACTTACATACACACATACATACACACATACACACACGTACACACACAAATACACACATACACACACATACATGCACACACACATACATACACACATACACACAAACAAACATAGGAACACATACATATATACGCACACACATATACGCACACATACATGCATACATCCATCCATCCATACATACGTACATACATACATACATACATACATACATACATACATACCTACATACATACATACATACATACATACATACATACATACATACATACATACATACATACATACATACATACATACATACATACATACATACATACTGTCACGCAGCAAAGGACGACGCAGTTGTCTATGAGAAAAACAAGTTTATTGGAGCGAACCTGTGCTCCCCTAACAACTGAAAAAATACACAGGGGGCGAAGCAGCGGCGAGCAAAACGACGGGCACGCTAGTGAGCGTCGGCGATCGAATGACGCGGCATCGGCTGTACGGGAATTTATATCCCTCGGCGCGAGGTTTTCATCCAATACGGCCACTCCCATCCAAATCACCCAGTGGAACTGTCGGGGCTTTAAGGCTCACACTAAGCGCGCCAACCTCCGGCTTTTCCTCGCAGCATTTCAAAACCTTCCTGCTGTGGTAGCCCTCCAGGAGCCAGGGAGTGCTGCCACACTCACAAACTATACTACGTTTCAGCAGGACCCTTTATCTTGTATCTGCGTGCACAAAAATTATACGGCCAACCTAGTTGATCTCGACCTTAAGCCAGCTTTCTCGTACGTGATGGTGACACTCCTTCCGCTGCGTAAACAGGACCCGCCACTGCACGTGCTAAACATTTATTGCTCACCGAAACTAAGCAACATTACATTCGCAGACCTTTTTAGCCACGCCTTAAAGGCTGCAGGCAGGAACCCTCTGGTGATCGTGGGTGATTTTAATGCCCCAGCACACTCTGGGGGTATGCACGTGAAGAGAAACGTGGACGTAAATTGGCGGAACTTATGTCCACGCTGGGCCTAACTCTTCACACCGACCCTGCCTACCCAACTCGCGTGGGTAACTCCGTGACCCGGGACACATGTCCGGACCTTACCCTCACAAAAAACATACAGTATGCGGATTGGGTCAACACTGAAGAGACCCTCGGCAGCGACCACTGCATACTCAACACCACCATTCGCACCTATCCTTTGGCAAGACCCTACGGAGAGGCAAAATTACCCGATTACACGAAGTTTCGGCAAATATACGCCAATTCGACACCCATTGAGGAGCAAGGATACCATGCTTGGTTCCAGCAACTGGTTTCCTCATTACGCTCCACAGAAACACAAATTAAACTCTCCGAGGCGACTCTGGCGGTGGATAATCATCTCCTTCACCTCTGGGAGGCCCGGCGCAGCCTCGTCCGCCGATGGCGCCGGCAAAAACACAACCGAAAGCTCAAAAATCGCATCGCTGAGCTCACCCAGCGAGCAGCAGAGTACGCGGCCCAGCTCAATACCCGAACACTCCTTCCGCTGCGTAAACAGGACCCGCCACTGCACGTGCTAAACATTTATTGCTCACCGAAACTAAGCAACATTACATTCGCAGACATTTTTAGCCGCGCCTTAAAGGCTGCAGGCAGGGACCCTCTGGTGATCGTGGGTGATTTTAATGCCCCAGCACACTCTGGGGTATGCACGTGAAGAGAAACGTGGACGTAAATTGGCGGAACTTATGAACCAATACCCGAACGCGATCAGATTAGAGTACTGGGGCTTTTTATACACAAAAATCGCAGAGCAGACACAACATTGGCCAAATTGCGTAAGGTGGGGGACCAGGTGGGCCGGATGGTCCGCCGGGTTTCCAACATGCGCGGGGGGTTACGATGCAAAGATGCCTTGCGGCTGGCACATGCATTCGTAACCAGCCGAGTCCTGTACTCGGCTCCATACCTCCGCTTACGCAAATCCGACGAGAATGCACTCGAAGTCATTCTCCGCAAAATCTACAAGCGCGCCCTCGACTTTCCTGTCAGCACCTCTAACCAGCGCCTTTTGGGCTTGGAAATGGTGAACACCTTCAAGGAGCTGAGAGAGGCGCACTTGAGAAACCAATATACTAGACTCTCTAAAACACCGTCGGGTCGCCGCCTCCTTGCTCGGCTACACATCAATCATTCAATACACACGGAAGAGCGCGTACGGATTCCAGAAGTTTGGCGATACTCCTTGCACGTGCGCCCTCTTCCGGCTAACATGACCCGAGACGACTACAGTGGCCGACGCCTCGCGCGGGCGGAAGCTTTGCCTCGACACTACGGCCACAAATTCGGAGTATTCTACGTGGACGCCTTCGGCCCGCACCACGGTGGTTGGTACACGGCTGCGGTCGTCCACCAAAACACCGTTGTAAACGGACTCACATTCCGTGCACATAACATTACGCACGCGCAGGAGATCGCCATCGCACTAGCCGCCGCAGATCAGGACTCGAGGGTCATCATCACCGACTCAAGGGGTGCCTGTCGCAATATTGAACAGGGATACATTCCGTACCGTGCTTATAAAATTTTGCAGAACAGCAGCTACCTAGGTGCCCCCGCGCACCGAACGATCATATGGGCTCCGGCTCACACGGGCCTCGATGGTAATGAGACGGCCGATGCCGCCGCCCGCGCGCTCATTCTCCGGGCACCATCCTCGTCCCCTACCGATCCGGAACTCGAACCCAATCCCGCCTACACCTTTAAGGAGGTCACACAATTTTATCAATCCGGCCATAACGTCTATCCGAAACCCTGTAAGGGCCTCACGAAGGCGGAGGAGCGAATCCTCCTTCGCCTTTATACTAAAACACTATTGTGCCCGGCAATCATAAAACACTTTGACCCCGCTTGCACGGGGAAGTGCCCGCATTGTGAGGAAAATTCCTCTGACATTTTCCACATAGTTTGGGCATGCCAAAAAACCCCAAACCTTACCCCACTACCCAACCCTTCGCGGGAGGACTTGGAGGCAGCCCTGCTCAGCTGCTCTGACCTGACGGCCCAACGGGCCCTGGTCGAGCGTGCCCGGGCCGCGGCCAACGCCAATGGGCTCCCGTAAGAGGGAGCTCACCTAGTGTTTGTATGGGGCGGCCCCTTAAGAACCGTTCCCACCCTCCCTGTAAATAACATCTGTAAATAAATGTTTTTCAGCAGCAGCAGCGACGGTTTCTCGAATAGTCGAATTGTATCGAGAATGCCGTGATAGCGTTTGTTAGAAACGCTGTTCGTTCGAACAGCGCTTCTAACAAACAACGCTTGAAGCGTTGTTTCTATCGAACAACGCCTGAAGCGTTGTTCGATAGCGTTTGTTCGAAACGCTGTGGTAGCGTTTGTTCGAAACGCTGTGAAAACGGCGATAGCACAGGCCGGCGCAGCCAGGCCGAAAAAACAAAACACAAATAAACAAACCCAATGCATGGTTCGCGGCATTACCCCCCTCTCGTAGTGTTGCTGTAGCGTAAGATGCCTTGCATGAGCTCCGCAGTGAAGGTCGTTCCGCGGTCCGTGATTAGGACCTCAGGGGCTCCATGTCGCAGCACAATTTGGTTAATAAAGAACTTTGCAACTTCTTGTGCAGTTCCCCTAGGAAGAGCGGTCGTCTTTGCGTAGCGCGTCTTGTAGTCTGTCGCTACGACAATCCATTTGTTCGCGGATCAGGATGTAGGGAACGGGCCCAGAAGGTCCATTCCGATCTGTTGGTAGGGCCTCGTTTGGAAAGCGATCCGCTGCAGAAGTCCGGCTGGTCTCGTCGGTGGTGTTTTTCGTCGCTGGCAGTCACAGCAGCTCCGGACGTAGTGGGTGACATCGGATGTAAGGCGGGGCCAGAAGTATTTCGCCTTGATTTTTGTAATTGTGCGAGCTGTTCTGAGATGTCCGGAAGACGGGTCGTCGTGGCACGCTTCCAAAATTTCGTCACGAAGGTCTGCGGGGATGACAAGTAGATAATTCGTTCTCGTTCCACGGTTGAAATTCTTCTTCACTAGGATGGAGTTTTTGAGGCTGAATGCTGGTAAGTTGCGCTTGAACGCCTTAGGCACGGCGACGTTGCGTCCTTGGAGGTAGTCGATCATGGCGCGGAGGTCAGGGTCGGCACGCTGCTGGGCGGCTAGGTCGCTCTCTGTCACGACTCCTGTGGTGGTGGGTCGACGGGGGCGCGGGACAGGCAGTCGGCGTCAGAGTGTTTCCTGTCTGATTTGTAGAATATTGTAACGTCAAACTCTTGCAGACGCAAGCTCCACCGCCCAAGACGGCCAGAGGGGTCCTTCAAATTGGCGAGCCAACACAGCGCATGATGGTCTGTCACAACCTTAAACGGTCTACCATAGACGTATGGGCGAAATTTCGAAATGGCCCATATGATAGCCACGCACCCTTTCTCGGAGGCAGAGTAGTTTCTCTCCTCCTTCGACAGACCACGGCTTGCATAGGCGATTACCTTTTCGTAACCACTTTGCTTTTGGACGAGGACGGCACCCAAACCGATATCTTTGGCGTCCGTGTGCATTTCCGTTTCGGCGTTTTTGTCGAAATGAGCGAGCACGGGCGGGTTTTGCAGGCGTTGTTGCGGCTCGCAGAATGCCTTTTCTTGGTCGTTTTCCCAGCTGAAAGGGGTACTTTCTTTCGTCAGGCGCGTGAGTGGCTCTGCAATGCGTGCGAAGTTTGCGACGAAGCGCCGGTAATATGCGCACAGTTCGAGAAACATTCGCACACCCTTCTTATCTTTCGGCCTTGGGAAGTTCGCAATGGCTGATGTTTTTGCCGGGTCAGGTAGGACTCCCGCGGCGTTCACGACGTGACCCAAGAACTTGAGTTCCTCGTACGCGAAACGGCACTTCTCAGGCTTCAGCGTTAACCCCGACGTACGAATGGCCTCGAGTACAGATTCCAACCTTGTGAGGTGTTCGTCGAAAGTCCGGGTGAATACGACAACGTCGTCGAGGTATACGAGGCAAGTGTGCCACTTCAGGCCTGCTAGCACAGTGTCCATGACTCTCTGAAACGTTGCGGGCGCCGTGCACAGCCCAAACGGCGTCACCTTGAACTCGTATAGACCGTCCGGGGTTTTAAATGCAGTCTTCTCTCGGTCTCTCTCGTCCACTTCAATTTGCCAGTAGCCGGTCTTCAGATCGATGGATGAGAAGTACTTGGCGTGGCAGAGGTGGTCGAGGGCGTCGTCGATTCGTGGCAGGGGGTACACGTCCTTTTTGGTGATTTCGTTTAGTCTCCGGTAATCAACGAAGAATCTTAAAGTGCCATCTTTTTTCTTCACGAGTACAACCGGCGCAGCCCACGGACTTTTTGATAGCTGTATTATGTCGTCGCTGAGCATGTCATCAACTTGAGTCCGGATGGCTTCGCGCTCGTGTGAAGAAACGCGGTACGGTGACTGTCTGGTAGGTCGGGCTTCATCTTCGGTTATTATCCGGTGCTTCGCCAAAGGTGTCTGACGTAACTTCGAGTTCGAGGAAAAACACTCGCTGTAGCGACGGAGCTACTCCAGTAATCTGTCCCGATTTTCTTGCGACAGCGCCGGGTTCACGTCGAAAGGATGTGGCAGCCTGGAAGCATCTGCGCGTGCGCGTTCAAAGGTGGCGACCACGATCACTTGACTCGCTTCTTGCGTTTCTTCGAGGAACGCAATTGCAGCGCCCTTGTTTAGATGCTGGTACTCCTCGGTGAAATTGGTGACCAAAACGTGGGATCTGCGTTGCTTAAACCACACAATGCCTCTTGCGACAGACACACCGCGGTCTAGAAGCAACCTTTGGTCAGTCTCCACGATAGCGTCGACGTCAGGAGCAGCACCTCCACAATAGACGGCGATCATCAAGCTTGCGCGGGGTGGCAGGGTGACGTGATCGTCGGCGATTCTTACAGCAGCACGGTGTCCGAGGTTCGGCTGCGGCGTCGTAGAGTGATCAGAAGAAAACGTTATCGACCTGGTCTGCAGAACAGTTATTGCGCCATTGTCCGTCAAAAAGTCCATTCCGAGAATTACGTCGCGGGAGCAGTTAGGCGAAATGACCAACTCCGAAGGGTACGTAGTGCCGTCTATGGTGACGCGCGATGTGCACATTCCACTTGGGGTCACGAGGTGGCCTCCTGCTGTGCGTATGTGCGGACCGTCCCATCTGGTCGTAACTTTCTTTAGCTTGGACGCGAATGACCCGCTCATGACCGAGTAGTCGGCTCCCGTGTCGATGAGGGCGACTACGTCAAGGCCGTCGATGGACAACTGGACGTCGGATGCCGCTTTCTTCGAATTTCGGGTGCGTCGGGGCGTCGTATCGCGGCTTGCACGTGTTGATGGCCGGGCACTATGCGTCGTCATCGTCCTCTTCTCAGCGGCAGGCTTCGTCATTTCGGGTACGTGTCGCGCAGCGTAGCTGTCGTCGTTTTCGGGTGTCTCGTCAGGGTGTCGTCGGGTCGTCGGAATGAGGGCATGTCGTGAGTCACGGTCTTGCGTCGTTGGAGGTTTTTCATTTTCTCGCCGTTGTGCAACTTCACCTCCAGAAGTTGCTGCTTTTAGTTTCCCCCTCTTGGGCCGGGGGAGCTTCCACGGGCGAAGTCAGCATGGCTGCGACGGTTGGGGGATTGGTACGGGTAGGGCGACGGCGAATGGTTTAAACGGGATGGTCCACGGCTGGTGTTCGACAGGTATTCTTCGATCTCAAATGGTCGCTGGCCGGCTCGCGGGCGGGGTGCGTCGACGGAGAACCCACGCGAACCCAGCCTCTTGTACGGGCAGCGGTGGTAGAAGTGGTCGGCCTCTCCGCAGTGGTAGCACAGCGGACGATTATCTGGCGTTCGCCACGCCTCGGTCTTCCTGGGCGCCTGGTTTCGGGTTACAGGGGGTCGGGCGGGCGACATTGGGCGGCGGTATGGCGGGGCCTCTTGATAACGGGTTGGGACGGGTCGGGGTCGACGAGCAGCAGCGGAGTAGGTCATCGCTTGTGGTTCGCAAGATGCTTCCGACGGCGTGGAATTTCCCAGTGCTTGCTGAACCTTCTCGCGGACAACGTCAGTGAGGGAGGCGATTTGGGGCTGCGGCGTTGCTGGGAACAATTTCCTCAGTTCCTCGCGAACGACGACGCGGATGGTCTCCCGCAAGTCTTCCGTCGCCATTCCAGGGGCGTTTGCCGGGTTCACCGAAAGGGTGTTTAGTGGTCTATCGTATTGCCGCGAACGCATATCCAAGGTCCTCTAGATCATCGAAGCCTCGGTGACGAACTCAGCGACGGTCTTAGGGGGGTTGCGGATGAGTTCAGCGAAGAGCTCTTGTTTAACTCCCCGCATCAGAAAGCGCACCTTCTTCTCATCTGCCATTTCTGGGTCAGCTCTCCGGGACAGCATCTTCATCTCCTCAGCGAACAGTACAACACCTTTGTTAGGGTGTTGCATTCGCGTCTCCAACAAAAGGGCGGCTCGTTCTTTCCGCACAACCGTAACGAATGTTTTGAGGAATTCGCTCTTAAAGACAGTCCAGTCGGTTAGGGAGCCTTCATGGTTCTCAAACCACGTTCGAGCTGCATCCTCCAAATAGAAGAAGACATGACGAAAAGTTTCTTCGTCATCCCACCTGTTAAAGATGTGGATGCGCTCCAGCTTCTCCAGCCACTCTTCCGGGTCTTCACCAGGAGATCCTCGGAATGATGGGGGCTCACGAGGTTGTTGCAGAACGACGGGAGGGTTGGTAGCGCTGGTCATGGTGCCTGCGTTGATCATCGTGGTTTTTACATCTTCTTTCCTTTTTTTATCCGGGAGTGGTCCAAACTCTGGCTGAAGGCCTTGCTGTCGGCGGATGACACGAGTTGGGCGTGCTTGTCGGCTTGGCAATGGCTTAGGGTTCATGTACCCCGCACCTCCATCACATGTCACGCAGCAAAGGACGACGAAGTTGTCTATGAGGAAAACAAGTTTATTGGAGCGAACCTGTGCTTCCCTAACAACTGAAAAAATACACAGGTGGCGAAGCAGCGGCCAGCAAAACGACGGGCACGCTAGTGAGCGTCGGCGATCGAATGACGCAGCATCGGCTGTGCGGGAATTTATATCCCTCGACGCGAGGGTTTCTCGAATAGTCGAATTGTATCGAGAACGCCGTGATAGCGTTTGTTAGAAACGCTGTTCGTTCGAACAGCGCTTCTAACAAACAACGCTTGAAGCGTTGTTTCTATCGAACAACGCCTGAAGCGTTGTTCGATAGCGTTTGTTCGAAACGCTGTGGTAGCGTTTGTTCGAAACGCTGTGAAAACGGCGATAGCACAGGCCGGCGTTGCCAGGCCGAAAAAACAAAACACAAATAAACAAACCCAATGCATGGTTCGCGGCAATACATGCATACATACATACATACATACATACATACATACATACATACATACATACATACATACATACATACATACATACATACATACATACATACATACATACACTCATACACACACACATACCTGCACACATATACACACACATACATACATACACATATACATACAGACATACATACATGCACACATACGTACAGACATACATACATGCACACATACATATGACACACGCACACGCACACATACATACAGACACACACATACATACATACAGACACACACACGCACGCACAGATACACACACACGCCCGCGCGCGCACACACGCACGCGTACGCACGCACGCACACTCACGCGCACACAGGCACACGCACGCAAACACTCACACACACGCACACACGCACACACACACGCACACGCACGCGCGCACGCACACACACACACACGCACACGCGCAGACACACGCACGTGCGCACGCGCACACATGCACACGCACGCGCGCACGCGCAAACGCGCACACGCACACATACGCACACACGCACGTGCGAACACACGCACGTGCACACACAGGCACACACACACGCACACACACCCACACGCACGCACGCGCACATGCGCACACGCACACATAAATACATACACAGATACATACACACATACGTACTGCCGCGACAGGTTGGCCACGCTCAAGTAGCCCGCCTCAATCATCGTGGCAAGAGCACAAGCAAGACCCAGCTGGCATGCGCCACGCGTTCGTGCGCTCCGGCAACGAGGAAGAGGAAGTTAGTTGGATCTGTGCCACTCGGCTACTCGGACTTGACGACCATAGTCTTTAGAATCGTGGGCACAAGTTCGCCCTAATAAATACGCTTGTTTTTTAACCTGTCTGCCTCAGCATCGCTACATTTCTGGTGGAGTTGCTGGGTTATGAATCGAAGCCCCGCGAGCTCAAGACAGCGTAGCCCCGACGACCAGCGTATCAACCCCGTGGAAGTGACTCCTGTACACTAGAGGGCAAGTCGCCGTCTTCGAGGTGACTCACCTGAGTTCGGTCCTCTTCACTTCACACCACGGGGAATTCAAACGATGGATGCCACCACTATGACTACCCAGGTAACACCGGCACAAGTGTTCATTAGCCAACCGCACTAGCCGCCAGGATTCCACGGCGACTCGTATGAGGATGTTGAAGATTGGTTGGACCTGTTCGAAAGAGTGGCGAGCTTGAATGGATGGGACGAAAGAGAAAAGCTCCGTCGCGTATACTTCGCCCTAGAAGACTTCACAAAGACATGGTTTGAGAACCGTCAAACCTCGTTGTCTACCTGGGAGGTATTTCGTCGACAAGCGGTGGCTACGTTCGCGAACATAGACCGGAAAGAAAAGGCGGAGGCTGCTCTTCAATCGAGGAACCAGCTCACGAACGAGAGTGCTGCTATGTACATTGAGGACATGGTCCGTTTGTTCAAGCATGCGGATTACAACATGGCTGAGGATAAAAAGGTGCGCCATCTAATGCGCGGAAAGAAGCAAGAGCTGTTCGCCGTTCTCGTCCGCAACCCTCCAAGCACAGTTGCTGAGTTTTACTCGGAAGCGACAGCCATCGAAAAAACACTGGAACAGCGGGCTCGGCAGTACAACCGGAATCTCAACTGCGCATCTGCACGGGTATTCTCCGGAGGCGTGCGAAACGACGTTGAAGCACTGCGAGAGCTCATTAGATCAGTTGTTAGAGAAGAACTAAGCAGACTGCAAATGCCCCAGACTCCAACTGCACTATCCGTTACGGACGTTGTTCGTGACGAACGGAGGCAGGTGATAGGAGAGCCAGAGCGTGAGCTGCAGCCGGTTCGACCTATCCGAACATGCTCGGAGGTTGTCAGACAACACAACGTACACAGCAATGTAGCAGTTGCGATGGCGACGACTCCTCTCCCACCTGCGGCACGCAGCGCACCTCGTCCACGGGAACCAACAGCTACCTATCTGCCCCCAGGAGCACGTAGCACACATCACTATGTGGAGCGCAGGCCCAGGAAAAGTGACGTCTGGCGTGATCACGAGCGCAGGCCTCTGTGTTTTCATTGTGGGGAAGCGGGTCATCTGTACAGATTCTGTCCTTACCGACAGGCTGGATTAAGAGGCTTCCCGCCGTATGCACCGTGCCCCCGAAACGGCGAACGACCAGCGGAGATTGAGGAGTACTTGTCCGCGCGCCAGAACTCGCCAACTCTACGCCAACACCGGCCACGGTCACCATCGCCTATGCGCTACCGGTCCTCCAGCCCACGTAGACCTTCAAGGCAGCCTGGTCATCGCTCTCCAAGTACACTCCCGTGAAACTGAAGCAAGCGACCTGTGGAGGTGAGGCCACTGATAACGTCAGTTACGAAGATCCTCCAATATGGTTTGAGGGTGATGACGGTGTATTTCCGGTAGATGGGTGCAGCAACGAAAACGTTACTTCAGGTTTGCGGTTGAGAATGGAAGGATGGGTGTTGAATGCCTTAGTCGACACCGGTGCTGATTGTTCAGTGATAAGTCATCAGATGGTGAAAAAGCTAAACAAATATGTGACACATTGGAGTGGATCGCAGATACGCACGGCAGGCGGTCACATTATTACGCCCCTTGGCAGATGCACTGCAAGACTGGAAATACGGGGCTTTATTTACGTGGCCGATTTCATTGTGCTGCCAGAATGTTCAAGGGAACTCATTATAGGAATAGATTTTTTGCGAGCTAATGGCGCCGTAATTAACCTGCGTAGATCCAGCGTATCGTTTTCGACTGAACGAGCTATACCTGTGGAGGAATCTGAGGAACGACGCCTAACTGCTCTACGCGTTGTTCATGAGGACGTAACTGTGCCGCCACGCTGCAGTAAAATGGTGCTCGTAGAAAATGACGCATTGTACAACCACGAAGGCTTAGCGGGTACAAATGTAGGGCTGTTTTTGTACAAAGGTGTCTGCGTAGCTAGGGGTCTTGTTCACTTGACGAAAGGCCGTGAAGATGTCCTACTCACAAATTTCTCCAATAAACTTCAACACATCGCTCAAGGCACGGCTATTGCCTATATACACGACTTCTGTAAGGCGACTGAACTATGCAGCTTAACCACATCAACCACTCGACCAGTGGCCTGCAACATCAACACATCCGTGACCGTCAATCAGAGCCTTCCGGGCAGTCAAAAGAAACAGATTTACTCCTTGGTAACAGAATTCTCTGATTGCTTTTCAAGTGCCTCGAAGGTCCAGCGCACGTCAATCACGAAGCACAGAATTATAACGCAAGACGACACGAGGCCTATATGCCAGCATCCATATCGGGTGTCACAGAAAGAACGGGAAGTTATCAAGAAGCAAGTGGAGGAGATGCTTTCGGATGATGTCATCCAGCCTTCGAATAGTCCATGGGCGTCCCCCGTAGTGCTCGTTAAAAAGAAAGACAACACACTTAGATTCTGTGTCGGCTACAGAAAACTGAACAGTAAAACTAAACGAGATGTCTACCCCTTGCCACGTATCGACGATACACTAGATCGGTGGCGATCCGCAAAGTTTTTCTCCTCCTTAGATCTGAAAAGCGGATATTGGCAAATAGAGGTCGACGAGCGGGACCGTGAAAAAACGGCATTCGTAACACCAGATGGCCTCTACGAATTGAAAGCGCTTCCATTCGGCCTCTGTTCCACAGCAGCAACGTTCAGCGAATGATGGACACTGTCCTTGCTGGATTGAAATGGCAGTCATGTCTAGTGTATTTGGATGACGTGGTGGTATTTTCTGCAACGTTTGATTGATGATATGTGGGGTTTAACGTCCCAAAACCACCATATGATTATGAGAGACGCCGTAGTGGAGGGCTCCGGAAATTTTGACCACCTGGGGTTCTTTAACGTGCACCCAAATCTGCCTCTGCAACGTTTGACAAACATCTAGAGCGACTACGCACAGTATTGGAAGCCATCCGGTCAGCAAAATTGACAATCAAACCCGAAAAATGCCACTTCGGCTTCGAAGAGCTGCGATTCCTTGGACATGTCATTAGTTCCGATGGTGTTCGTCCTGATCCCAAAAAGACAGCCGCTGTTCAGAGGTTCCCTACACCCAGAGAAAAAAGTCAGTGCGTCCATTTTTGGGTTTATGTGCCTACTATAGGCGATTTGTTGAAAATTTCTCAAAGATTGCGGATCCTCTTACAAAACTGACGAAAGACGACGTGCCCTTCACATGGGAAAGCGAACAACAGAAAGCTTTTGACGAATTAAGAAAACGACTATAGTGTTCACCAATACTTGCCCATTTTGATGAGACAGCCGACAGTGAAGTCCATACCGATGCCAGCAATGTCGGCTTCGGCGCCATCCTTGTCCAGTGGCAAAATGGTCAAGAGAAAGTGTTAGCCTATGCCAGCCGCAAACCATCAAAAGCTGAGGCTAACTACTCTGCAACTGAAAAAGAGTGCCTCGCAGTCATCTCGGCAATAAAGAAGTTTCGACCATACCTTTATGGTAGACCGTTCAGAGCTGTCAGTGACCACCATGCTCTATGCTGGCTGGCAAATCTCAAGGACCCGTCAGGTCGACTAGCAAGATGGAGCCTCAGGCTGCAGGAATATGACATTACGGTCGTGTACAAATCTGGAAGGAAACACAGTGATGCCGACTGCCTGTCACGCTCTCCTGTCGATCCAAGTGTACCTGAAGAGGAAGACCTCCCGTTTCTAGGCGTTGCCGGCGCATCCGAAATAGCTCAACTACAACGAGATGACCCGGATTTGCTGGCGCTTATACAACACCTGCTGGGTCTCGACGTTCACGTCCCTCGCATATTCTCCAGAGGGCTCTCCGTGTTCTGCCTTCGAGGAAGTGTCCTTTACAGGAGAAACTTCGAACCTAATGGTGAAACGTTTTTGCTAGTCGTGCCCACAGCCATGCGAGAGGAAATTCTGCACGCATGCCACGACGAGCCAACATCAGGACACATGGGTGTGAGCGGAACATTCGCCAGGGTTCGCCTGAAATGCTATTGGCCTAAGTTGCTCGCATCAGTGCAGCGCTACGTGAAAACTTGTCGTCAATGTCAACGGCGCAAAACTCCACCCGCAAAACCAGCCGGCCTTCTCCAGCCAATAGACCCTCCAGATGCCCCATTCCAACAAGTCGGCATGGACTTCCTAGGACCTTTCCCGACATCGTGTGCAGGCAAGAAATGGAGAGTCGTAGCCACAGACTATCTGACCCGTTATGCTGAGACTGACTCTCTGTACAGTGTCACAGCTGCCGAAGTCGCCAAGTTCTTTGTGAACAACATAGTGCTCAGACATGGTGCGCCCATCGTCGTTATTACGGATCGCGGCACCGCATTTACTGCAGACCTAATGCAATACCTGATGCGCATGACAAATACCGATCACAGAAGAACAACGGCGTATCACCCTCAGTCAAATGGCTTAACCGAATGCCTAAACCTAACTCTGACCGACATACTATCAATGTAAGTCGATGTTGAACACTAACAGTGGGTTGAAATATTACCCTACGTAACATTCGCATATAATACAGCCGTTCAAGAAACAACCCACGTTGCTCCTTTCGAACTAGTATTCGGCCGAAGAGTGACCACCCCGCTGGATGCCATGTGACCACTACAGGACGAAAGCAGCTATCCACCTGAGTTAGATGACTTCTTTCAAAGAGCCGAAGAAGCACGGCAAATGGCAAGATACCGAATACGCCACCAACAGCACGTCAATTCTAGTCGGTACAACAAGCGACGCAGTGACGCACTTTATCATCCCGGTGACAAAGTGTGGATATTGATACCAGTGCGCCGCCGCGGACTCTCTGAAAAGCTTCTTTGCCGATACTTCGGCTTTTATGAAGTACTCAACCGTATCAGCAACGTCACTTATGAAGTCAGAACCGCTAGACACGTGAGTTCAAGACGCCGCAATCCCACGGAAGTGGTACACGTAGTCCGCATGAAACCCTACCATGACAGGTCGTCGAGAAACGAGTGAGAGTGCGCATGTATCTTTTCACTGTCTTAAGCATCGGGACGATGCGTCTGAGGAGGGGGATATTGCCGCGACAGGTTGGCCACGTTCAAGTAGCCCGCCGCAATCATCCTGGCAAGAGCACAAGAGACCCGGCTGGCATGCGCCACGCGTTCGTGCGCTCCGGCAACGAGAAAGAGGAAGTTAGTTCGATCTGTGCCACTCGGCTACTCGGACTTGACGACCATAGTCTTTAGAATGGTGGGCACAAGTTCGCCCTAATAAATACGCTTGTTTTTAACCTGTCTGCCTCAGCATCACTACAATACAAACACACATACATACATACATACATACATACATACATAAAAACATACATACATACATACATACATACATACATACATACATACATACATACATACATACATACATACATACATACATACATACATACATACATACATACATACATAAGTACATACACATATAAATAAGTACATACATACATACATACATACATACATACATACATACATACATACATACATACATACATACACATACAAACACACATACATACACACATAAACACACACATATATACACGCACACAACCGTACATACATACACACACGTACAGACATAAATACATGCACACATACATAGAGACATACATACATATATGCACACATACATACAGATATACATACATTCACACATACATACACACACACGCACACATGCATACAGACACACATACACACGCACACTTACACGCATGCGCACACGCACGCACACACACACACGCACACGCACCCACGGGCATGTACACCCACAAGCACACGCACACAAGCAAAAACACATACGCACACACACACACGCACACACACATACGCACACGCGCGCACGCACACGCACGCAAACATGCACACGCACGCACCCACGCACACATACATACATACACACACATAAACATACATACATACACACTCATACATACAGACACAAACACACATACGCACACATACATGCACACACACACATACGCACACACACATACATACATACATGCATACATACATACACAAATACACACATACACGCATATACGCACACACACCTATACGCGCACACACATATACGCACACATACATACATACACACATACATATATTAATATACAACCACACATACATACATATATACATACATACATACATACATACATTCATACACATACACAGAGACATACATTCGTGCACACATACATACAGACACAAGCACACATACATATGACACACACAGACGCACACATACCAACAGACACACACACACATACATACAGACACACGCACACGCACGCACACGCACGCACACATACCAACAGACATACATACATACATACATACATACATACATACATACATACATACATACATACATACATACATACATACATACATACATATATACATACAGACACACGCACACTCACAGATACATACAGGCACACGCACGCACACGCACACACGCACACGCAGACACACACGCACGCATGCGCGCGCACACACTCACATACACACAGGTATGCCCACGCAAACACTCACACACACACTCACTCACACCCACACACATGCACACGAACGCACACATGCGCATACATCCGCATGCGCGCACGCACGCGCGCACACCAGCACGCATGCACACACACATGCGCACGCAAGCACACACGCACGTGCGCGCGCATGCGCGCACACACTCGCACACACACGCACACTCAAACGCACATGCGTACGCACACGTGCACACACACACGCGCGCACACACACGCACGCACACACACGCACTCACCTTCACGCGCGAACACATACGCACACACGCACGCGCACACACACAGGCACATACACACGCGTGCTCACACACACACGCGTGCTCACACACACACGCACACACACACACACGCGCGCGCGCGCACGCGCACACACAGGTTGCAGAAAAGAGGTTGCAGAGAGATGAGAAGGTACACACAATCACGAGCGCACTCGGGGAGCACACACAGTCTACAGGCGGTCACTCAGGTTTGTTCACTTTAGGTAAATTAGCAGTGCTTTAGTTGCTTTCTGCGCAACTGAGGCAGATGCCCAAGGTCCTAGTTTCTTCTGCACACAAAATGGTCCGGGGTCAAGTTGATTCAAAACCATCCGGAGCTGGCATCGCTGTGTGTCGTAGCAAGGGCAGCTGCACAGGACGTGTTCGATGGTCTCTTCAGCTCCGCAGTAGTCGCATGTAGGAGTGTCTGCCATACCAATGCGAAAGGAGTACACCTTTGTAAATGCAACACCCAACCAAAGGCGGCATAACAGTGTCGCATCGGAGCGGGAAAGCTGTGATGGTAGCTTTAGCTTGAGCGAAGGATCCAGTTCATAAAATTGACACCTTTGGAAACTGGTAGACGACCAGAACGTGCGTGTGAGATCTCGAGCCAGCAGGTAAAGTTGTCTTCTGCATCATCTGCATCATTCCTTGATAGAGGAATCGGGACTACACGGGTTCCTTCATGGGCTGAGCGGGCTGCATCATCGGCTAATTGATTTCTGGTAATACCGATATGTCCAGGCAGCCATTGATATATAATATCATGCCCTCGTGCTAGAGCTTTATGATGGCAATGTCTTATTTTTTGTACCAATTGGTCATGACTCCCCCTACGCATGGCAGACTGCAAACTCTGAAGCGCTGCCTTCGAATCACAGAATATGACCCATTTTCCTGGACGTTCTTGAACGAGATATTGTAAAGCAGCCCTTATAGCAGCAAGCTCTGATGCCGTAGATGTAGTCATATGCGACAACTTAAACTTGATTGTCATTGCTGCAGCCGGAATTACAGCGGCACCTGATGAGCTGCTGAACGAGACGGACGCATCAGTGTATATCTGCGTTCTGTCTAAGTACAACTCACGTAATAATTGCAGTGCTGCTTTCTTCAATGCTACTCTGGAGTGATTGCTTTTCTTTTTGATTCCCGAAATTTCTAGACGTACTTGCGGCTGGTCGAGGCACCACAAAGGACATGCCATCCTCGCAGATGGCGTATATCCTGATGGAATGCTGTTTAGGTGCTTGGCTATGACGTCTGAAAACGTAGCACATGGTCTTCTGGAGGGTAGAAGGGCCAAGTGGTAGTCGGGGACACGGCTAGCATGTCGAATGTGTGCTCTGAGGCAATCCACAACTCTATGATGGTCTTTGGCAAGCATGATTGTGGCATAAGTAGAAGCGCATCGGGGCAGTCCTAGGCAGATACGCAGTGCCTGACCCTGCACTCTCCAATTAATAAGTATTGGATTTGCAAGTGTTAGTCAGTACCGGCAAGCTGTAGCGCAATAGACCCAGAAATAGGGCCCTGTACAGCTGTAGCATGGAGGCCACAGAAGTTCCCTAAGCTTTTTCGCACATGAATTTCATTAAATGCACAATAGATAGCAGTCTCTTCTTCAAGTACGCACAATGTGGGCTCCACGAAAGACTTCTATCAATTATTATGCCCAGGAAACGATGCGCCCGTGCATATTTGACACTCTGTCCATTGATGTAAACAGGGTATGGCATCATTGGTTTGCGTGTAAACGCCATCAATGCGCACTTCACAGTTAATATAGTTAGGCCTTGTTTCTGAAGGTGGGCTGTTGTGAGGGTTGCTGCCCGCTGTATTCGTGCACGCACCTGAGGGCGAGTAACTGCAGCACTCCAGAGGCAAATGCCATCGGCGTATATGGATAGGCACACCGACTTTGGCAGAATTTTCACCAGACCAATGAGGGCAACATTGAACAATGTGGGGCTTAAAACACCTCCCTGAGGTACTCCGCAGTAGGTGTAATGATCAGCAGTTGTACCCTCATATGTTTGCGCAAAGAAACACCTGCCAGTTATATAATCTTTTATCCAATGAAACAGACATAAATACAAGCACACATACATACATACAGACATACATACATGCACACATACACACAGACATACATACATGCACAAATACGTACAGACATACATACATGCACACGCACGCACACATGCACAAGCATGCACACACCCACGCACACGCATGCACACGCACACACGCACACAAACGCACGCGTACGCACACACACACACACACACACACAGGCATGTGCACGCAAAACACTCACATATAAACACACGCACACGCACGCACACACACGCACAACGCACACACACGCACACACACATGCACACACGCACACACACGCGCGCACACACGCGTACGCACGCATGCACACGAGCACACACGCACGCACACACACTCGCGCACACATACGCACACACGCATACACGCACGCGCACACACACGCGCACACACATGTGCGCGCACGCACACACGCACGCACACACACTCGTGCACACATGCGCACACACGCACGTGCGCACACACGCACACATACATACACACATACATACACACATATACACACATACACACACGCATAAATACGTTCATATATACATACATCCATACATACATACATATATTTACACATACATACATACATACATACATACATACACGCGACAAACATAAATACACGCACACATACATACACACATACATACATATATGCACCAATTCATACAGACATACACACATGCACACATGCATAAAGATACACACACTCGCACAGATACATAGAGACACACATACACACGCACACATTCACGCAGGCGCACGCACGCACACACACGCACACACACTTACGCACACATGCAAACACACACGCATGCACACACGCACACATACATAAAAACACACATAGATACACACATACATACATAGACACATACACATACAAATACATACACACATGTACCCACACATACATACATACACACTCATACATACATACACACATACACACACATATCCACACACACATACATGCATACAAACATACACAAATACACACATACACACACATACAAACATAGACACACACACATATACGCACTCATGCATACATACACACATACATACATACATACATACATACATGTACAGACATAAATACATGCACACATACATACAAACATACATATATGCACCAATTTATACAGACATACATACATGCACACATACATAGAGACACACACACACGCACAGATACATACAGACACACATATACACGCACACATTCACGCAGGCGCACACGCACACACGCACAAACACATAGGCACACACGCGCACGCACGCACGCACACACACGCACACACACTTACGCACACGCGCACGCACATACACACATAGATTCACACATATATACACACTTACCTACACATACACATACACATACAAAAACATACACACACGTACAGACACATACATACACACTCCAACATACACACACATACACACATACATGCACACACACACACATACATACACACAAACATATAGAAATACACACATACACACACATACAAACATAGACACACACACATTAACGCACTCATGCATACACACACGCATACACACATACATACATACACGCAAGCACACGCACGCGAACGCACACACTCACGCACACATTGGCATGTGCACGCAAACACTCACACACGCACACACACACGCACACACACACACACATGCACACACGCACACACGTGCACACACACGCGCACGCACGCACGCGCGCACACGAGCACGCATGCACACACACACACGCGCACACACGCGCAACTACGCGTGCACACGCACGCACACACTCATGCACACTCCCACACACACGCACACACACGCACGCACACACACACGCTCGCGCGCACGTGCACACACACGCGCGCACACACTCACGCACGTACACACATGTGCACAGACGCACGTGCGCAGACACACACGCACCCACGCGCGCGCACACACACGCACGCGCAAGGACACGCACGCATGCACACATACTTACATACACACATACATACACACATACACACAAGTACACACACACATACACACACAAATACACACATACACACACATACATGCACACACACACATAAGTACACACACACATACATATACATACATACATACAAAAATAAAAACACAAACATATATACGCACACACACATACATACATACATACATACATACATACATACATACATACATACATACATACATACATACATACATACATACATACATACATACATACACTCATACAAACACGCATTCCTGCACACATATAACACACATACATACATGCACATATACATACAGACATACATACATGCACACATACATACAGACATACATACATGCACACATACATATGACACACGCACACATACATACATACAGACACACACACGTGCACATACATACAGACACACACACACACGCACAGATACACACACACACACGCCCACACGCGCACACACGCACACGCACGCACACACACACACGCACGCGCACGCACGCACGCACACTCACGCGCACACAGGCATATGCACGCAAACACTCACACACACGCAACATGCACACACACACGCACACACCCACGAACACGCACGCACGCGCACACACACACACGCACACGCGGAGACACACGCACGTGCGCACACGCACACATGCACACGCAGGCGCGCACGCGCAAACGCGCACACGCACACATACGCACACACGCACGTGCGAACACACGCACGTGCTCACACAGGCACACACAGACACGAACACACACGCACACGCGCGCACACACACGCACACCCACGCATGCGCACATGCACACACGCACACATACATACATACATACACACATACATACAAACACACATACACACATACATACATACATACATACATACATACATACATACATACACACTAACAAACATACACACACATAAATAAGTACATACACACATAAATAAGTACATACATACATACATACATACATACATACATACATACATACATACATACATACATACATACATACATACATACATACATACATACATACATACATACATACATACATACATACATACATACATACAGACATACATACATACATACATACACACACATATACATACACACACACAACCATACATACATACACACGTACAGACATAAATACATGCACACATACATAGAGACATACATACATATATGCACACATACATACACACACACGCACACATACATACACACACACATACACACGCACACATACACGCATGCGCACACGCACGCACACAGACACACGCACACAAGTACAAACACATACGCACACACGCACACGCACGCACACACACATACGCACACGCGCATACACATACATAGACACATACACACATACGCACACATACATGCACACACACATGCATACATACATACATATATACATACATACATACATACATACATTCATACATACATATACATACATACATACATACATACATACATACATACATACATACATACATACATACATACATACATACATACATACATACATACATACATACATACATACATACATACATACATGCCCCGCCGCGGTGGTCTAGTGGCTAAGGTACTCGGCTGCTGACCCGCAGGTCGCGGGTTCGATTCCCGGCTGCGGCGGCTGCATTTCCGATGGAGGCGGAAATGTTGTAGGCCCGTGTACTCAGATTTGGGTGCACGTTAAAGAACCCCAGGTGGTCAAAATTTCCGGAGCCCTCCACTACGGCGTCTCTCATAATCAAATGGTGGTTTTGGGACGTTAAACCCCACAAATCAATCAACATACATACATACATACATACATACATACATACATACATACATACACAAATACACACATACACACATATACGCAGACACACCTATACGCGCACACACATATACGCACACATACATACATACACACATACATATATACATATACAACCACACATACACATACATACATACATACATACATAGTCCTAATAACTTCATCAATACCATACAAACGCCGTCAGGATCTGTTTTTTGACAACATTAATTGCGAGTCTGTTTGGCTTGAAGTAAAATCTTCTGCTCTGCCATTGAACAATCGTCATACAGTCATTGCATCCATCTACCGTTCTCCCTCATCCTCGAATTCCGAGTTTTGCGTGCAGCTTGAAAGAATTCTTGCTACTCAACGCTGCAAAACAAAAACATTATTATTTGCGGTGACGTAAACATAAATATCCTTGATACTAACACTCCAGTTTGCTTGGAATATGTTCGCTGTTTTCTTAGTTTTGGCCTACAATCTCTGATTCACTCCCCGACTAGATGTGATATAAATGGGTCTAACACATTAATCGACCATGTACTGTCGAATATATTTGCTGATTCGAAGTCCGGGGTTATTGACTATTTATTCACCGACCACTATCCTGTATTTTTCTGTCTTCATGCCTGTATTCCCATAAAAAATAAGCATAATACCAAGACAGTATTCAACTCAGCGGAATTTGTTGAGATAGTGCGTAAGGCTGACTGGGACTTTGTTGCACAAGAAGAATGTGGCGAGGAAGCGTTTAATGAATTTTCGGCAAAAATAAGCGCATTCATTGCAGAATGCCCAACCACAAGTACCGTCATGCATTGGTTTCGCACGCCTAGAAACCCATGGATAACTCCTGGTCTCTTGCATTCCATATCTTAAACGGAAAACATGTGAAAAAAATTAAAATCTCAGCCTTCAAACAGCTCTCTAAAAACGCGCTTAAAAAGATATTCAAATCTACTTTCAATGCTGCTCAAGGGGGCAAAACGCGAGTATTATGAAAAACAAATAGATAAGAACGGTAATGATACCAGGAAAAACTGGCAGTTAATAAAAAAAAATCTTGAACAGCAGCGAGGCCACATGATTATCAAAAATAACGGTTGATGGACGTTCCCTTGCCGAGCCACTCGATATCGCTAATGCTTTCAGTGATACTTTTGCATCAAATTCCTCCGATTCACTAGTTGACCTTCATTTTCCCATTCTATCTCGTTCACCTCAGTCTTTTTACTTACGTCCTACACCTGCAGGCGAAGTCTTTCAAATCATGTATTCTCTTAAAACCAAAGGGCCAGGCTTAGATTCCATTCACCCGTCTAAGATAAAGCTCGTGGCACGTGAGCTGTCTCCTATTTTAGCTGAAATAATTAACAAATTGTTCAAAGCAGGTGCATTTCCTGATGCTTTAAAGGTAGGAAAGATAACACCTGTTTTCAAAAAGGGCGATCGTTTGTCAACTAATAATTACCGTCCGATTTGTGTACTTCCTTTCTTTAGCAAAGTAATCGAAAAGCTTTTTTACTTGCGTTTGATGTGCTATCTGCTTAAATTTAACCTAATCTCTCCCCACCAATTTGGTTTTCGACCTGGCTACTCGACAGAGCTCGCCTTGCTCAGCTTTACTGACCGAATTAAACAAGCCATAGACGACGGATTACTTACTGGGGCAGCTTTTATTGACCTCATGAAGGCTTTCGACACAATTAACCACCGGATCCTTCTGTGTAAACTTGAATCTTTCGGAATTGTGGGTCCCGCTTTGCAGTTCATTCGCAATTACTTAACAAATCGCTCACAGGTAGTTTATGTCAATAACATTGCGTCATCTGCTAAGCCAGTTACCATGGGCGTCCCTCAAGGTTCAATCTTAGGCCCACTTCTATTCCTACTTTTTATTAACGACCTACCTAGTTCCCTTAACCATACTAACTGTCTTCTTTACGCCGATGACACTACTATTTTTGCATCCCAGAAAACAACTGCTGAACTTGAAAGTAGCCTAAACTCCGATCTCTGTAATATTTATCAATGGTGTGTTAACAATCATCTTTATATGAATCCCTCTAAAACTACATTTGTGGTGTTTTCATCCGCACAGAACACATTTCCCTCACCAGTTTCCGTATCTCTTAACAACCATATTATTTCCGTATCAGATCATGTGAAGTTCTTAGGCGTAATACTAGACAAGCATTTGAAATATAACTATCATGTACTCTCAATATTAAAAAAAGCTTCTTTTGGCATTCCTGTTCTCATTAAAGCCCGCCCTTATTTTCAGTCACGCATTATTTTATCATTATACTATGCATATATTCATAGCCATCTTTCCTATTGCATTTCATCCTGGGGTAATACATATGCCAGTCACCTGGAGCCCCTTCTATATCTTCAGAAACAGACACTACGTCTGATCGCCTTCGCTCCATTTCAATCGCCTTCTACGCCACTCTTTATTTATTTTTCCGTGCTTCCAATTAATCTTTTATTCACTCTAAAGTTAGCTATATTGATGTACCGCCTCATTTATCATGGTCTATGTGTTTCAGGGCTATCCACACAACATCTTGTCAATAGTAATAACACCAGGTTTTCAGCCTGTCACAATTTCCTTCTCCCTAAAGTGCGTAGCAATTATGGAAAACTAACTCTTAAATTTACAGGTGTATCCGTATGGAACAACATACCACTTGAAATAAAGTTATGTCCCACATTCTATTCGTTTCGCAAAATGTTTAAAGAGTACCTAATCACAAAACGTGTTTTCTAAACTCTGCCGTCGTGCCTTACTCCTAATTTTAGTATTTCTTTTACTCACTATACCACTTGCTGTTACACAGAACTTTTATTTCCTTGTTGTTATGAATTTTTAACCATTCTTTGTTTAATTCGTACAAAGTGTTTTTCACTGCTTGCTGCATTGTTATCGCACTTGACTCATTCTCTAACGGAGGTCCCCCCGACAGTTTTCTAACTTCGGGACCTCCTCTGTACTGTAGAATTTTATTCATGTAAATGTATGCATTCCTGAAATAAAGTTTGAAGTTTTTGAAGTAAAAAAATACATACATACATACATACATACATACATACATACATACATACATACATACATACATACATACATACATACATACATACATACATACATACATACATACATACATACATACATACATACATACATACATACATACATACATACATACATACATACATACATACATACATACATACATACACAGAGACATACATTCGTGCACACATACATACGACACACACAGACACACACATACCAGCAGACACACACATACATACATACAGACACGCACGCACACATACCAACAGACACACACACATACATACATACCGACACACGCACACTCACAGATACATAGAGATACACGCACACGCACGCACACGCACACACGCACACGCAGGCACACACACGCGCACACGCATGCGCGCGCACACACGCACACACACGCACGCACACACTCACATAAACACAGGTATGCGCAAGCAAACACTCACACACACGCACACGCAAACACACACTCACTCACACCCACACACATGCACACGAACGCACACACATGCACACACGCACACAAGCGCACACATCCGCATGCGCGCACGCACGCGCGCGCATGAGCACGCATGCACACACACACGCGCACGCACACACGCACCTACGCGCGCGCACACACTCGCACACACGCGCACACACACGCACACTCACACGCACACGCGTGCGCACACGTGCACACACACGGGCGCGCAAACACACGCACGCACACTCACGCGCGAACACATACGCACACACGCACGCGCACACACACAGGCACACACACGCGCGCACACACACGCGCACAGACACGCATGCACGCGCACACACACGCGCGCTTACACACACGCGCACGCGCGCACGCACACACACACATACATCCATACATACATACATACATACATACATACATACATACATACATACATACATACATACATACATACATACATACATACATACATACATACATACATACATACATACATACATACATACATACATTAGAAAATTATGGTGTGCGTGGGACAGCTCATGCTCTTTTAAAATCCTACCTTTCAGACAGGACACAACTCGTAGATGCCAACAATGAAATATCTGCAAGGAAGCCGGTCATTGTAGGTGTGCCACAAGGAAATATTTTAGGGCCACTTTTATTTTTGATTTATATTAGTGACATTGTACACTGCACAAACAACGCAACATTTGTCTCTTGCGCCGATGACACAACAGTTTTTATTGCAGGGAGCATGGAAACAGAGATAGAAGAAACGGCTAATGAAACACTGTCTGCTATAGATACCTGGGCTTCAGTGAATTTACTAAAACTAAACCCTTCAAAAACACAAGTCATTTTATATACGCCTAAAGGAAAAACCTTGATAAAGAATATGAGCTTATTTCTGGGCTCTCAGCAGTTAGACATGGTTGATTCTGTTAGTATTCTTGGTGTATATTTTTCACGACACCTTACGTGGAATGTACATGTTGATATTCTATACTCTAAGATGCGATCTATGTATGCGAACTCTACGTATGCGATCTCTTCTTCCCACTAAGGTCAAAATTATGATATACAATGCACTGGTATCATCTTTGTTACTGTACTTTAGCTTAATGTGGTGCACAACCGGTGTGACGAATTTGCGCAAGTTGCACTTACTACAGAAAAGGGCCGTACGACATATTGCGGCTGAACACTGTCCTCTACAAAACTTCTTTTTCTAAAATATCATATTCTTCCAGTTTTCTTTTTGTACAACTACAGACTGATGTTATGCTATAAAGAGTTTGTCAAACATTGTACCAATAGCACAATACATCTTGCTAAACTTAGCGTAAACACAAGTGTTCGACTCACCAGGCACAAAGAAGTTTGGACTGTACCCACCCCAAGAACCTTTTATGACAAACAATCATTGTCCTACAGACTACCTTCTTTGTTAAATTTTTTAAACCGCGAAGATTTCGATCCTTCCTCTAAACAAAACTGTCAGATTAAACACTTCGCCAAACTGATACATTATCCTCAATGATACATCTCTCAGAATTTTCCCATTCTTTCCTTTTTATTATTGCTTTTCATGTTCATGCCGCTTCATGATCACACATTTGAACTACTCTCTTTTTATCTTAGCACTGCTTTCATAAACTTTTTGTATTACTTTTTGTGTAGTTATACTTGTACGTTTATTTCATATTTGTTGTACTTGATTGACTGCCATTCCTGCTGCTTTGTCAACTTGTGATCGGGGTCAGGACCTCGTCAAGCTCTTGAGCTTTTAGTCCTGTACTCCACCTTATCTAAAGGAAGTAAAATAATTGATTGATTGATTGATAAACACGTACATACATACATACATACATACATACATACATACATACATACATACATACATACATACATACATACATACATACATACATACATACATACATACATACATACATACATACATACATACATACATACATACATACATACATACATACATACATACATACATACATACATACATACATACATACATACATACACTGCTTCACTGCTTGCTGCATTGTTATCGCAATTTACTTATTCTCTAACGGAGGTCCCCCCGACAGTTTTCTAACTTCGGGACCTCCTCTGTACTGTAGAATTTTATTCATGTAATGTATGCATTCCTGAAATAAAGTTTGATTGATTGATTGATTGATTGATACATACATACATACATACATACATACATACATACATACATACATACATACATACATACATACATACATACATACATACATACATACATACATACATACATACATACATACATACATACATACATACATACATACATACATACATACATACATATTGCCGCGAACGTAATACAGACAGCGACGAAACGACGTCTTGCTTGCCCTCAGACCAGGACGCAAAAGCCCTCTTCTTTCTTCACTTCCAAGGGATTCCACCTCCTACAGTTGATGGCTCATACCCAATACCTATGACATTACTCCCTCTCCTCGAAAAGCATCGGCTCGATGCTGGTAATGAGCGCTGAGAAAAAAAAATGCGAAAGAAAAGATGCTACCATGGAACCCAACAACGGCGTCGTAAGGGAAAAAATGGGCTGGCGTCGTAGAAGTACTCAATAAAGAAAGGAGTAAGTACACAAAACAATAAAAAAAACCAAAGCGGCAAAAAAAGTCATTGCATGATTGATTGATTTGTGTGGTTTAACGTCCCAAAACCACCATATGATTATGAGGGACGCCGTAGTGGAGGGCTCCGGAAATTTCGACCACCTGGGGTTCTTTAACGTGCACCCAAATCTGAGGACACGGGCCTACAACATTTCCGCCTCCATCGGAAATACAGCCGCCGCAGCCGGGATTTAGTCATTGCATGGTAAGTTTGTCCACGTTCGATGGATGACGCGAGAAATATGGCTTGAGTCTTGACACGTGCACCACATCACTTTGTGGAAACCGACGGGAACGTCTTGAGGTGCCCTCAGGGAGAACTTCATACGTAACGTCACTGAGTCGGCGCAGAACTTTGTAATGGCTGAAGTAGCGCCCAATCAACTTCTCAGAGTGACCACGCTGTCGGATGGGAGTCCACACCCAAACTTCATCGCCTGGTTGGAAGGTAACCTCTCGGTGTGTAAGGTTGTAGCAGTGTGCGTCGGCAGTTTGGTGAGCCTGAATACGGCATCGGGCAAGTTGACGGGCCTCCTCGGCGCGTTGAGCGAACATTCCAGCGTCCGTGTTGAACATGGTCAAGTTGTTGGGAAGGAGCATTGCGTCGAGCATTGTATTGACCTCTCGACCATGAACTAAGCGCAATGGGGTGAAACCTGTACTCTCTTGGACTGCCGTATTGTAAGCAAAAGTTACGTAAGGGAGTATATCATCCCAGTTCTTGTGATCAGCGGCCACATACATTGACAGCATATCTGCAATTGTCTTGTTCAACCGTTCAGTGAGTTCATTTGTTTGGGGGTGATAACCCGTGGTTTTCCGATGTTCTGTACCACTTAGTCTCAGCACTTCTTGAAGCATCTCTGCGGTGAAAGCTGTACCACGATCAGTAATTATCACAGCTGGCGCTCCGTGACGAAGTACGATGCTGGTGACAAAAAAACTGTGCGATTTCAGCTGGGGTAGCTTTGGGCAGGGCCTTTGTTTCGCTGTAACGCGTTAAATAATCAGTGGCTACCACAATCCACCGGTTTCCAGACGAAGAGGTGGGAAATGAACTGAGCAAGTCAATGCCAATTTGATTGAATGGTCTCTTCGGCGTGGCAATGGGTTGTAGTAGTCCTGCTGGTCAGACAGGTGGAGTCTTACGGCGTTGGTAGTCGCGGCATGTGCGGACGTACTGCTTGACTGTCTTTGCGAGGCGGGGCCAGTAGTATGAGCGGTGAATTCTTTCCAATGTGCGCGTGTAGCCAAGGTGTCCGGATGATGGTTTGTCGTGACAAGCATGTAAAATATCGTCCCGAAGCGAGGTCGGCGCAACCAGTAGGTAAATAGCCTGGGTATGGTCGAAATTTTTCTTGTAGAGGACTCCATCCCTGATGCAGAACGAGGCCAGCGAACGTGCAAAGTTTCGAGGAAGGCTGCGTTTTCGGCCTTCGAGGTAGTCAATCAGCGGGCTTAGCTCCATGTCGTCGCGTTGTTGTTGTTGAGCCAAGTCGGTTGCTGACATAGAGGAAAGGAATGTATCGTCATCTTCAACGTCCGTGTTCGTACTTCCAATTGGTGCACGTGAGAGACAGTCAGCATCAGTATGTTTGCGTCCTGACTTGTGAATGACTGTAACGTCAAATTCTTGCAGCCGAAGGCTCCAGCGTGCTAGACGACCGGAAGGGTCTTTGAGGTTGGCGAGCCAGCATAAAGAATGGTGGTCGCTAACTACCCTGAATGGTCGACCGTACAAATAAGGGCGAAACTTTGTTATAGCCCAAACAACGGCTAAGCATTCTTTTTCTGTTGCAGAGTAGTTTTTCTCTGCAGATGATAGTGTTCGACTTGCATAGCCAATCACGCGCTCTATGCCATTTTGCCATTGAACCAGTACAGCTCCAAGTCCGACGTTGCTGGCATCTGTGTGTAGCTCTGTGGCAGCGTTGTCGTCAAAGTGATCGAGTACAGGTGGGGCTTGGAGATGGTTTCGTAGCGTGTCAAAGGCGTGATGCTGATCATGGCCCCAAACAAACGGTACGCCGTCTTTCGTAAGTTCAATTAGCGGTTCAGCGATTTTAGAAAAGCCTTTGACGAAGCGTCTGTAATATGCGCAGAGTCCCAGAAATCGGCGGAGGTCACGCTTGTTCGTTGGGACAGGAAATGCGGCAACAGCTTTCGTTTTCTCAGGGTCTGGGTGTATACCGGCGTGGCTGACGACGTGACCAAGAAATTTCAGTTCCTCGAATGCAAAGCGGCATTTTTCAGGTTTGAGAGAAAGTCCAGCTGTTTGAATCGCCTGAAGAACTTCCTGTAAGCGCTGGACGTGCAGCTCAAACGTGTCCGAGAAGACGACCACATCGTCAAGGTAGACAAGACACGATTGCCATTTTAGCCCAGAAAGAACCGTGTCCATCATTCTTTGAAAAGTAGCTGGTGCCGAGCATAAGCCAAATGGAAGGACCTTGAACTCGTAGAGTCCGTCAGGAGTAATGAAGGCGGTCTTTTCGCGGTCGCGCTCATCAACAGATATTTGCCAATAGCCGCTGCGTAGATCCATGGCAGAAAAGTAACGAGCATTGCGAATGCGGTCCAGCGCGTCGTCTATTCGTGGTAAAGGATACACGTCTTTCTTTGTGATCTTATTCAACTTTCGGTAGTCGACGCAAAATCGGAGAGTACCATCTTTTTTCTTTACTAACACTACAGGGGACGCCCAGGGACTGGTCGATGGCTGGATGACATCGTCCTTGAGCATCTGCTGGACCTGTTGGCGTATAACGTCTTGTTCTTTTTGCGAGACTCTGTAGGCATGCTGTCGAATGGGTCTCTCGGTAGGCTCGGTGATGATACGATGCTTGGCAAGCGGTGTTTGGTTAACTTTCGAAGTCGTAGCGAAGCAGTCCCGAAATGAGCCGAGTAGCTTCAAAAGACGTTCCCGTTGTGCAGACGGTAGACCTTGGTTTACGTCGAGAGTGCTTGCAAATGTCATGGCGGAATTGTCGCACGACGAAAGAGCAGACAATGTTGAGGGACCAGGGACGTCGGTAATATCCTCAAGGTATGCGATCGCAGTGTGTTTGGTAAGATGGCGATACTCCTCGCTGAAATTCGTGACTAATAGGCAAGCCTGCTTTCTACTGGGCTGAACAATACCTCGGGCAACGCAGATTTGTTGTGCAAAAAGTAGGGACAAAATTCCTTCTGCAATCACAGCATCGGCGACGTCTTGGTCACATTCAACGTTGATAAAAAGGCTGCTGCGGGGAGGCAGAGTAACAGATTTGGAGGATACACGTAGGGCAGCCTTCGATGGGTGAGCGTTTTCCGGTTCAGGATGAAACGGGTCCTCGAACGACACCTGCAAGTCTCGTAAGTCAATAATATCGCCGTGTTCGCGAAGAAAGTCCAGCCCCAGTATGAGTGGACGGGAGCACACAGGTAATACGAGGAAAGTCTCTGTGAACGTCGAAGCACGGACTCGAACACGGGCTGTGCACATTCCAGTTGGCGTGACGAGGTGGCTCCTGCCGTGCGCAACGGCGGTCCTTGCCAAGGGGTAGTTACCTTACTCAGTGGGGATGCTAGGGCGCTGCTCATAACCGAATAATCGGCGCCCGTGTCGACGAGGGCAGTGACGACGTGATTATCGACGCGTACGGTGATGTCGGCGGAAACAGTCTTATGACTTTCGGAAACGACTGGAAAGTCCGAACGGTCTTCGTCGGGTCTTTGCGTCGAAGGAGGCTCTTTGACAGTTCGTTGGGACGCGGCTTCGCCCCCAGGAGCCGCGGTTTCTAGTTTCCCCTGTGGGGACTCGGTGACCGGCCTCTGAAAGGAGCATAGGATGACGAGGGAATGCTAGGTGACGAGGGGCGGCGAGGTGATGGTGATTGTGATTGGGGGCGTTGACCAAGGTGAGGAGATTGCTGGCCCGTAGGGTACGCTTCGATGTCGCGGGGACGCTCACCGTAACGCGGGCACCGAGCATCAGGGTGAAAGCCACGGAGACCAAGTTGGCGGTACTGGCAGTTACGGTAGACGTGACCCGCTCCGCCACAGTGGTAGCAGAGTGGACGGTTATCGGACGTACGCCACACGCTGGCCTTTGTGGCGTTCTGCTGCGATCCAGACGGACGATGAATTGGTGCACTCGGAAACCTTGAAACGGGTGGCGGAGTCGAAGAGCTGCCCTGGAATCGATGGCTAGCCTGATCCATTCTCCCCATGGTGGGATCAGGGCCATGTGGTGCAGGAGATCGCAGAGCCGCCGCATAAGTCAGCACAGGGGCCTCAGGCCTTGTTGGCGTGAGTGGGGTGACCCCCTGTCGGATCTCATTTTGGATTAAGTCTGCGAGATCACTTACGGGTGGTTGGGGTCCCGCTGCTTGGAGTTGGCGCAGCTCGTCCCGCACGACGCTTCTTATGAACTCAGTGAGGGCATGCCTCTCGCTGTCAGCCCCGATAAAGCATGCAGCAGGGGTCACGTCGTGGCGTTCATACTGTGACGACCTATACTGGAGAGTACGCTCCATTGTGGTTGCCTCATTTATGAACTCTGCCACAGTCGTCGGTGGATTGCGCACGACTCCGGCGAAGAGCTGCTCTTTTACCCCACGCATTAAATGCCGCACCTTCTTTTCTTCGGACATTGCAGCGTCAGCACGCTTGAAGAGTCGAAGCATGTCCTCGACAAACATCGAAACTCTCTCGTTGGGTCAATGGTTCCGAAACGAGACAGCCTGCTCCGCTCTCTCTTTCCTTTCAGTGCTGGGGTACGCATCACGAAA
This sequence comes from Rhipicephalus microplus, assembly GCF_043290135.1. NCBI lineage: Eukaryota > Metazoa > Arthropoda > Arachnida > Ixodida > Ixodidae > Rhipicephalus > Rhipicephalus microplus. The sequence goes on along the minus strand of NC_134703.1, from coordinate 202,596,220 downwards.
CTGTTGGCTGAACTCATGCCACGTCGCAAAGGAACCCTCGTGATTCTCGTACCACGTTTTGGCAGAGTCTTCTAATGCAAAGTAAACTCTCCGCAGCTTGCGAGCTTCATCCCATTCGTTGATGTTGGCAACTCGATTGAAGTGGTCAAGCCAGTCGTCAACATCTTCATAAATGTCTCCATGCAATGAGCGTGGTGTTTGTGGCGCATGAAAAACATGCGGGAGAAAATAATAGGCGTCGTTGGTTTGACTCGCCTGGTTGTTAGTTGAAGTTGCCATCTCGTCTTGAGAGAGGGGACCGTACTCAGGAGATAGTCCTCGCAGGCGGCGACTGCTTCGTGCCGTGGGAGCTGTAGCTCTCTCCAAGTAGCTCGGTGTGTCGGCTGAAAATCTGCAGCCGAGGCGCATTTACCCAGCACCTCCACCAGTGCCGCGAACGTAATAACAGACAGCGACGAAACGACGTCTTGCTTGCCCTCAGACCAGGACGCAAAAGCCCTCTTCTTTCTTCACTTCCAAGGGATTCCAACTACAGTTGATGGCCCATACCCATTACCTGTGACAATAAACACACATGCATACACACATCTACATTCACACACATACACACACATACACACATACACACACAAACATACACACATACACACACACATACATACATACATACATACATACATACATACACATACACATTCACACACATACATACAAACATACACACACATACACACATACTTAAACACACATACACACACATACACACATACTTAAATACACATACACACACATACACACATACACACGCGCACACACATACACACACACTTACATACACATACACAAACACATACACACACATACACACCTACACACACACACATACATACATACACACACAGATATACACACATATATACACACACATGCACACACATACACACATACACATACACAAACACACACATACATACATACATACATACATACATACATACATACATACATACATACATACATACATACATACATACATACATACATACATACATACATACATACGTACACACACATACATACAACCCTACATTCACACATACACCCATACATACACACTCAAAGGGGAACCACCCCGAGACGCAAGTCCCGAGACGCAAGCCCCGAGACGCAAGTCACTGAAGCGGCGCGCCTGCCCTGTCGGCTTCACGGCCCTTTTCCCTTCCTCTTGTTTGCTCTGGCCGCACTATGACCCACTTGCCTTCTCTTCTCTTTCTTGTGCAGCACCCTCCTCGCCCCTTTCTTTCGGCACGCGGCTGTCGCTTATCTTGCTCGGTGCATTCGCTCACCCCTCTTTCCTGCTCCCCTCCAGCGCTTGGCATCGTGCCCAATCGGCGGATGACGGCCACGATGCTTGCTAGCCTCGATACTTCCCGCGTTTTGTTTTCTTCTTTTTAAGGTTTTTGATGGCCTTTTTGAAATTGGCTACGTGCAATATCCGAGGGTTTAGAGATAGGGCGAAACAAGCAGCCATCTTATGTTTCGCTAGGAACCAGAACATAGACCTCCTCTTTATTCAAGAGGCGAATTTCCGAACGCCGCTGGATGAGGTTATTTCCGCCGAGATCATCAGACCGACGCCTTTTTCTCTCTGGAGACCACAAGAGCATGCGGGGTCGGAGTAATATTTGTGTCAGGCAGATTTCGATCAAAATCCCATTGTATTTTTGGGGCGAATGGTCGGTACATAATGATTGACATTTTCATCGAAGGCAAAAAGATTCACATTGTGAACGTCTATGCCCCCGTGACAAGAAAACATACGAATAAGTTCTTTCAAGAGATGCACGAACTCCTCCTAGAGCCCATTCCCCACGTACTGGTCGGTGATTTTAATTGCGTGGTAGATTCTAACCGGGACGTGAGGGGGCCAAGCCAAGGAAGATCAACCTACAATGCAAAAGAGTTGGTGAAAACCCTTCGCCACCTAAACCTCTCGGACATATGGGTACACCTCTATAAAGACCGCTTCGTAGCAACCCGTACCTCTAGATCAGCAGGAAGTAGAATAGACCGGATGTACTTTCCGGACCTCCTCCTCCCTTTGGTTGAAGGATGCGAAGTACTCGCGCTCCCGGCCAACCTGAAAGAGAAGACGGATCATGCCCCGCTTGTCACGATGGTAAAGGGATCCCCCGGCCCGCACTTTGATAACAATAGCTGGAGAATAGACGCTGAGCTGCTGAGAGATGAGACTTGCGTAGAAAACTTGAAAGCTGCCATCAGCGTATCGGTAGAAAATGCCGGACATATTACCCCCCCCCCTCTGTGGGATAAACTTAAGGAAGAATGGAAGGCCCTGTTACAAAAAGAAGGCAAAGCCAGAAAAAGACGTCATACACAAAAGATGAAAGAACTTCTTCGTCGAATGCAGATCATCAAGGCAGCCGACACGTTGACCTCATGTACAACAGAGTACCTGACCTCGCTCGAGGAGCAATACAACCAACTCCTCAGAGATACCATGAGGCGACCTAGAAGTGAGCATGGACTGTTGGGCACGGCGACCGGAGTTGATGTGAGGGAAATACGTGGAAATGCCTGTTTGCGAATTACAGAGGCAAAGCGCTTAGACGGTTCTGTAACCGACGACCCAGCAGAAATTGAGAACATCTTCAGAGAGTACTTCAGCATACAGTTCCAAGACACCGAAGCAATAGACACCAATCGGGGACCCAACCATGTCAAAGAACTTTGCAAACATCTGCAGCGAATAAAGGAGGAGGAGGAGCCAGCAACCCTTAGCGCTGAAGTCTCCCCTGCAGAGCTTCGCGAAGCCATAAGAAGTATGACCCCCAATTCTGCCCCAGGCGCTGATGGCCTGACTGCAGCCTTCTATGTGACTTTTCTCGAAGTTCTCGAAGAACCCTTGCTCGCGATGGTGAATGCGATCTTCAGGTCCTTTAAGAAACCCGACTCCTTCGGAGTGGGTAAAATTTTCCTACTACAAAAAGAGGGTGCACAACCAAACGAGCCCATGGCGTGGCGTCCAATCACGCTTTTGAACACCGATTACAAGCTGGTAGCCACTATACTGAACAGGCTCAAGCTCCTGTTACCGGACATCATTAGCCCGTACCAAACGTGCGCGATTCCAGGAAGGTCGCTTTTTGCGAACCTCACAGTGATCCGTGACTCTTTCGAATACGCGACGACAAGGGGTTTCAATGGTGTTTTCATTTCCCTAGACCAAGCTAAAGCTTTTGACAGGGTACGACACCATTACCTCTTCGACGTGATGCAGGAGTTTGGCTTACCGGCAAGTTTTATAAAACTGGCAAAAACTTTGTACGAGGACCTAACCTGCACCGTTGTGATAAACGGAGTCGCAACGCCGACATTCAAGTATAGCAGAGGCATAAGGCAAGGATGCCCATTGGGCCCGACCTTTTTTGTCATGTCGTGCGAGCCGCTGATCACAAGTGTTATTGCGCATGAAGGCATTCGGGGCTTCCCACTGACGGGCCAGGAGCAGGTGAAAGTGCTGGCATACGCAGACGACATTTCCCTGTTTGTTCGGGATGAAAGCAGCCTCCAAGCCTTCAGTACGACGTTCACAAGATACGCGCAGGCATCCGGAGCGGCGATAAATGCGGACAAGAGCAAGGCGATGCTATTTGGAACTTTCCCTAGAGAAGCCCTAGGAAACATCGAAGTGGTGTCCATCGATAAAGTACTGGGAATCTACTTTTCCAGTGAAGGGGTGGCACCAGCCACGTGGCAGAGAGCCCTCGAGAGGGCAAAGCAGGCAGCTGACTGCATTCGCCTCCTAAACCTTACGTTACGTGAAAAAGCGCTGGCAGCAAGGACCACCGTTTGCGCGTTTGCGTTCTATGCCAGTAGGGTAGCGGTGATCCCTAGGAAAACCGCGAGCCAACTGAACGCCGTGATCACCGATTTGCTATGGGAAGAGAAACCGGCGCCAGTCAAGCGACACCTCCTTCAACTACCCGAGGACAAAGGTGGCCTCGGCCTCCCACACGTACAAATGACCAGCCAGATACTGGCCCTCAAGATTACCCGCATGCTTTATTACGCAGCGAGTTATGTTGGGAAGAATCTAATCAACTACTGGACAAGCACCATCACGCACTATCTGGAAAACCCAAACACACTGGCCCGCGCGCGGAAGCGCCCTCACACTTTTACAGGATGGCGGCAACTACGACAAAGATCATAGAAAAAGAAGCCCCGAACTGCGACATTGACAAGGACCCACCCGCCCGAATTGTCGAAGCGATAACAGAAAACCAGTTCTCCGAAGAAGAAAAGGAGCAGATCAAAAGCCTAGGACTGTGCAAACAAAAAAGCAATAAGTACCGACCGCGCGAAGTACATGACTTCGAGTGGAAGCGCAAGTGGCAAGTTTTGCCCACGAGACATCGCCTGCACCGTTTCGGCATCACGCCGAATAGCCAGTGTCCTAATTGCCGCGCTGAGGAAACGATCTCCCACGCGTTGTTAGAATACGGGGCGGCAAAGTCGGTATGGCGCCTGGTTGCGAGGTGCTTCAGCATCCGCCCTCCCCCGGCCCTCGAAAGGAATAGGGGCTGCTTCGCAAGGCTGGTGATTTCCATCACACTCTTTGTGATTTGGAAACGCCAGTGCCTTGCTGAAGTAAAGAACACCCCAGTCAGAGCGGCCTACCCAGCACTAGCCATGATCAGGCAGAAAATAGGGCAGTACTTGGCCAAGCAACTGGAAGCTGGCGGGGAGGACCAGTTCCTTCGCCGCTGGCACACAAAGTTTTTTTTCGTCAGAGGTGCGAAACTCCGTACCCCCATAATCCCCTACTAACCTCTTCTCCCCAAAACTTTGTGTTACAAGTGTATGTATAGCGCCAGTCGAAGTATTGTAAATATGCCTACCCATGTTCACGATCTGTTGTAAATAAATGTATATGTGATTGTAAATATATATTTATGGTGTTTTTACCAATGTATGCGTAGTTTAGCACAAACTTGTATATATGTATGTGTATATGTGTATATATATATGTATGTATATTTATATATGTATATATATATATATATATATATATATATATATATATATATTTATATATATATAGATCTGTGTATGTGCCGCTAGTTTCCTCCATGGATAATGGAGTTTGTATGCCCCATAGTGCACAAGAGGGGTGTCTAAACGAGCACTGTATGTATAAAATGATGTAAAGAGTTTTTTTTTTAGTTTGAAGTTAATAAACTTCTCTTTGTATCAGTCCGAGACTGCTATCTGTGCAAGACTGCTGCTGTAACCGGACTTTCCGTTTACTGGGCACAGGTTCGCCCAAATAAACAGTTAAATCCCAACACTAAGTCTCCTGTCTTCGGCCACGTCACGACCCCATGACATCTGGTAGAGGTGCTGCTTCGTTCATGTACCGGACGCCCCCGTCAAGCCGTGAACACAGCCCACGTCGCGGAGAAGACACCGACGCCAACCAAGAGCAGCGAACAAGCCGCCGACAGCAAGGTATCCCACCGGAGTACGGGCTTCTACAAGACAAGCCACGGAAAGCCAAGGCCATGACCTCTACTGCAGCGACTATGACAACCGGAGCGTCCCAGTCCGCGATCGTCATTCATCAACTCAGGGAACCACCAACGTTTCATGGGTCATCGTTTGAAGACCCGGAAACCTCGCTAGAAACATACGACCGTGTGGCCGCCCTCAACCACTGGGACAACGAAGAAAAGCTCCGTCGTGTGTGCTTCTACCTGGAAGACACCGCAAGGACCTGGCTAGAGAATCGGAAGTCCACGCTCCCAACGTGGGATGTCTTCTGCGGCGCATTTCTGCAAACGTTCGCGAGCGTCGCTCGCAAAGAGAGGGCCGCTGCTGTACTAGAGACCCGGGTTCAGCTACCAAATGAAAAGGTTGGAATTTTTACAGAGGAGATGACCCGCCTATTTGGTCACGCTGACCCAGACATGCCTGAGGAGAAGAAAGTTCGTTTCCTCATGCGAGGGGTCAAACAGGAGCTCTTCGCGGGACTGACTAATGAGGAATCCACCGAACACCGTCCAAGAATTTGTATCCGAGGCGACCACCATCGAAAAACCCTGGACATGCGCACCAGACAGTACAATCGTCGCCTGACTCCAGAATGCGCTGCTGCTCAAGCCAGTGACTCCGACAACCTGCGGGAAACAATCCGAGCGATCGTGCGGGAAGAGCTGCGCAAACTGTTGCCTTCGGCGCAACCTCAAGTAGATTCGATCGCCGACATTGTGCGAGAAGAAGTTCGGCAATCGCTTCGAATTCCCTAAACACCACTGCCCGAGCCAGAAACTATGAGCTACGCCGCTGCAGTGCGCCACAACGCTCCTCCCCGTCCACGCCAAAACGCCGCCCCGTCGCACTTCTGTCGCCAGACACCACCCACCACCCCCACCGACGACCTACCGTTCTCCAGTGGGCCAGCGCAGTGCGCCGAGGAAAACCGACGTTTGGCGCACCCCTGACCACCGCCCACTGTGCTACCACTGCGGCGAGGCCGGGCACACTTACCGCCGTTGCCAGTACCGACAGATGGGACTGCGTGGCTTCGCCGTCGATGCACCACGTCCGCAGCCAGGGGAAAGGCCACGTGACATCGCCGACTACCTGACACGAACTCAATGGACACCACGAAGTCCTTCCCGTTCGCCGTCGCCCAGCCGCCGCATGTCACCGCACCCCCGGCAGTACTCCGGCCCAACGCGGGGCCGGTCTCTTAGTCCGTATCCGGGAAACTAAGGGCAGCAACCGGTGGAGGTGCGGTTGCTGTGCGACGAACTACCGAAGATCCTCCGACGACGACGACGCCGTGACGGAGCTTTCCGAACACAACGCCAACCAGGCAAAGCCCTGACGGCGAAAGCTCACTTACCGAAGGTGGCCTGATGAAGCAACATGGAAGCAGCGGAACAAGCCGACGCAGCCGTGACCCGACGCCACGCCCTAACTGTAATGCGAGACGGCGAACTAGCGACCTCGACGTTTTTATCGACGGCCACAGTGTGACCGCTCTCCTCGATACTGGAGCTGTCTATTGTGTCATCAGTGGGTCGTTCGCCGCGAAGTTAAAGAAAGTTGGGACAGCTTGGAAAGGCCCTGAAATCCGCACAGCTGGAGGTCATCTCGTAACGCCTGCAGGAATCTGCACAGCGAGAGTCACCATTAACGGCCGTATTTATCCTACAGACTTCGTAGTCCTACAGCGTTGCTCGAGAGATGTCATCCTTGGCATGGACTTCTTATGCCTCCATGGTGCTGTCATCAACCTAAAAACAAAGTCGATAACTTTATCCACAGAAGAAGCACTACCGCCGCGCACGCCGTCAGGACACCATGCTTTGAATGTGCTGGAAGAACAAGTCACCATTCCGCCTCGCTCAAGCGTCATTATTTCAGTCGGTGCTCCTAAATCACCTGATTTGAAAGGCGTCGTTGAAGGGAGTCAGCATCTGTTGGTCACCCGAAATATTTGCGTCGCAAGAATTATTGCAGAGCTGCGGGGAGGCAAAGCAACGGTTATGCTCACGAATTTCAGCAATGAGTACAAACATGTGAACAAAGGAACAACGGTCGCATACATCGAAGAAATTGCCGAAGCCACCAGTGCTTTCGCCCTCGTCGATTCTGCGGAACCTGCTCAGAGGAACCAAGCCCCTCCCATAGCTTTCGACGTCAATCCCAGACTTCCGAACGATAAGCAAGAACAGCTCAAAGCCCTGCTCCTGCAATACGAAGATTGCTTTTCGTCGTCATCGAAAATTCGGCAGACCCCAATCACGAAACATCGCATCATAACCGAAGAAAATGTCAGACCACTCCGTCAGAGTCCGTACAGGGTTTTGACGCGAGAACGTGAGGCCATGAATAGACAAGTTGATGAAATGCTGCGGGATGACATTATCCAGCCGTCCAAGAGCGCATGGGCATCCCCCGTGGTGTTAGTGAAGAAAAAGGACGGGACCCTACGTTTCTGCGTCGATTATTGCCGCCTGAACAAAATCACAAGAAAGGACATGTATCCTCTCCCACGAATAGACGACGCACTTGATCGGCTCCATAACGCCAAGTACTTTTCGTCAATGTACCTCAAGACTGGCTATTGGAAAATCGAAGTCGACGAAAGAGACCGAGAGAAGACCACGTTTATAACACCGGACGGCCTCTTCGAGTTTAAGGTGATGCCCTTCGGCCTTTGCTCAGCGCCTGCAACTTTTCAACGCGTTATGGATACAGTACTGGCAGGATTGAAGTGGCAGACTTGCCTTGTGTACTTGGACGACGTTGTCGTGTTTTTTTCGAGTTTCGACGAGCATCTTCGGCGCCTTGAAGCTGTACTTCAAGCCATCAAGACGTCCGGACTCACACTGAAGCCAGAAAAGTGCAGATTTGCGTATGAGGAGCTCTTGTTTCTTGGGCACGTTATCAGCAAGTATGGAGTTCGTCCCGATCCACGGAAAACAGCCGCCATCGCCGACTTCCCGCCACCCACTGACAAGAAGGCCGTGCGCCGATTTCTGGGCCTGTGCGCCTATTATAGGCGGTTCGTGACAAACTTCGCCCGCATCGCCGATCCTCTCACTAACCTTACCAAGGCCGACGTGGAAGTCAAGTGGGAAACGCCACAGGAACACGCTTTCCAGGAGCTTAAATATCGCCTCCAGACGCCTCCGTTACTTGCCCATTTCGACGAATTCGCCGAGACAGAAATACATACTGACGCAAGCAGCGTAGGTCTTGGCGCCGTTCTTCTGCATAGGGCTGACGGACTTGAAAGGGTTATTAGTTACGCGAGCCGATCGCTATCCAAAGCAGAAGCAAATTATTCCACAACAGAAAATGAGTGCCTCGCCATCATCTGGGCTACGTCGAAATTTCGCCCCTTCCTCTACGGCCGGCCCTTCAAAGTTGCGAGCGACCACCACGCCTTGTGTTGGCTAGCCACCTTGAAGGACCCTTCAGGTCGCCTCGCACGATGGAGCCTGAGACTTCAAGAATATGACATTACTGTCACTTACAAGTCCGGCAAAAAACACTCCGACGCTGACTGTCTCTCTCGTGCGCCTGTCGACCAACCGCTACCAGACGACCCGGATGACGACTACTTCTTGGGAACGATAACTACAGACGACTTCGCTGGACGACAGCGGGCCGACCCGGAACGTAAGGCCCTAATAGAATACCTCGAAGGCAGCACCGCCAAGGTCCCAAAGGTATTCAAGCGCGCACTTGCGTCGTTCTTCCTACGAAACAGTCTTCTACAAAAGAAAAACTTTTCACCGCTTCGAGCCAAGTACCTCCTTGTGGTGCCTTCATCTCTGCGACCAGAACTCCTGCAAGCCCTGCACGACGATCCGACGGCAAGGCACCTCGGTGTTTCTCGCACGCTCGCGAGGATACAAGAAAGGTACTACTAGCCACGTCTTACCACCGACGTCACTCATTATGTGAGGACATGCCGGGACTGTCAGCGACGCAAGACACCGCCGACAAGGCCAGCGGGACTTCTGCAGCCAATTGATCTACCTTGCCAACCTTTCCAGCAGATTGGTATGGACCTACTAGGGGCGTTCCCGACGTCGGCTTTCGGAAACAAGTGGATCGTGGTAGCTACCGACTACCTCACCCGCTACGCCGAGACAAAAGCCCTGCCAAAAGGCAGTGCATCCGAGGTAGCTAAGTTCTTCGTCGAAAATATCGTTCTATGTCACGGCGCCCCGGAGGTCCTTATCACCGACAGAGGAACGGCATTCACTGCCGACTTAACTCAAGCGATCTTGGCATACAGCCAAACAAACCACCGTCGGACGACAGCGTACCACCCACAGACCAACGGCCTCACCGAGCGGCTTAACAAGACGATCGCTGACATGCTGTCAATGTACGTCGATGTCAAACAAGACGTGGGACGCCATTCTTTCGTATGTGACCTTCGCATACAACACGGCGGTGCAGGAGACGACGCAGATATCTCCATACAAATTGGTCTACGGAAGGAGCCCGGCAACGACGCTCGATGCCATGTTACCCAACGTCACCGACGAAGAAAGCCTCGATGTGAGCGAGTACCTCGCTCACATCGAGTAAGAAGCCCGACAACTTGCGCGCCTCCGTATCAAGAATCAACAGACGACAGACAGCCACCGTTACAACCTTCGATGACGCTTCGTGGAATACCAGCCCGGTGAACGTGTTTGGGTGTGGACGCCGATACGCCGACGTGGACTAAGTGAAAAGCTTCTGCGACGCTACTTCGGACCGTACAGGGTGGTTCGACGTCTCGGCCCACTTGATTACGAGGTTGTCCCCGACGGCATCACGAACTCTCAACGACGCCGATCGCAACCTGAAGTCATGCATGTCGCGCGCCTCAAGCTGTTTCATGCGCGTTAACAAACTGAAACAGTGTTTTTTTGTAATATTGTTTCATCGTAATTTATTCATTGTACTTGCTTGCATTATTATTGTACCTTCATATTTAGTTAAAGCATCGGGACGATGCCTTTTTTTCAGAGGGGGCAATGCCACGTTCCATTTCCCGAGTTTTCATTATCGTCCCAAAACACCACACGATTCTCAGCGCAAACCGCGCCTGCAGTTTTCGAGAAGGTTCGGGACTGTAGTAGATCATTTCGATAAGATCACGCCTAAATAGCGTTTTGAAAATGTCTTTCTCAGAATTAATGTTCAGGACGTAAGATATATTTTTTGAAACCGAACGCAATATTCTGTTTATTCTATTGTGCCACCGGACAGCACAGTGTCCGTAAATGGTTATTCTGTAACGCAGTATACTGTAAGCTAAATCGTGTACTATCATCTTACGTACTGAAAACGGCATGTTGTATCTTATCTTATATAACAGACATGACACAGCGCGAAGTCTTTTGCAAACATAGGCGAGATGAGTATTCCAGGAAAGGTCGCTGTCAATGTATAAGCTAAGGTATTTCACAACAGATGAATACTGTAATGGACTACAAGAGCCGGATGAACAGTCAGAACAATGCAAAATGAAAGTATAGTCAAGGTTTACTTTCTTCAATGAATTATGGAGGCAAATTAGATTAGTTTTAGACATTTTTACATTATTAAGGTTGTCTCGAAACCAATCCATGGCTTTAGTAGCACTGACTGAAGAAGAGTAATCGCCTCATAAAAGTTGTTTGCAGTCGTCACGATCACAGTGTCTTCGGCGTATTGATATAGAGAAACCGGTATCATGCTGTGAAGGTCATTTACAAAATTATTGAATAGCGGCGGACTAAGAATTGATCCCTGTGGAACGCCGGTTTTGATGATTTGGAACGCGCTGTGAGATTGTTCAACTGATACATGTTGAACATGCCTTGGAGGAATTGTGCCAACAAAGACCAGAAAGCACCCCTAAACCCTAACTGAAAAAGTTTATCCAATAACAAGGTATGATGGACACTATCGAAAACCTTGCTGCAGTCAAGAAGGAGCGCACAGGCAACTTTGTTGTTATTGAACGCCTCATTCGACTGATCAGAGAAGTCTTACAATAGCGTCTGACATACATACATACATACATACATACATACATACATACATACATACATACATACATACATACATACATACATACATACATACATACATACATACATACATACATACATACATACATACATACATACATACATACACACATTCATACATGCACATATACATATGACGCACACACGCGCGCGCACACACGCGCACGCGCCCACACACACGCACACGCGCACACGCTAACACACACGCACGCGCACATAAAAACACACGCACGCACACACACTCGCGCACACGCACACACACGCGTGCAAACGTGCGCGCGCACACACACACAAACACACACACACGCCCACGCACACGCACACACACACACACACACGCACACGTGCGCACACGCACGCACACGCACGCGCCCACTCACACGCACATACCCACAGACGCAGGCACACACGCGCACACATACGCGTACACGTACATACACGCACGTACATACATACACACGTTCATTCACACACATACACACACACATGCAAACACACTCGTATATACACACACACACGTACATACACTCACACACCTGCATACCCACACATAGGCACATACACACACGTACATACATACAAACATACACACACACACACGCACACGTGCGCACACGCACGCACACCCACGCGCCCACTCACACGCACATACCCACAGACGCAGGCACACACGCGCACACATACACGTACACGTACATACACGCACGTACATACATACACACGTTTATTCACACACATACACACACACATGCAAACACACTCGTATATACACACACACACGTACATACACTCACACACCTGCATACACACACATAGGCACATACACACACGTACATACACACACACACGTACATACATACAAACATACACACACTCACACACACATACATACATACATACATACATACATACATACATACATACATACATACATACATACATACATACATACATACATACATACATACATACATACATACATACATACCTACATACATACATACAATCTTTATTATACAAAGTAGAGTACACAAAGTACAGTAGACACAAGTAAGTGGCAGGGTTGGCAAAAAGGCAAATTACTGCCTGACAGGGTGCCGTAACATGTCCGAGGCTATAAAGCGCAAAAAAGCAGTGATGTACGCATACTTCAATTGTATTAACAAAGAAGCAGCCGCATTTACAAATTTTTTATAAAAACTTATGAACAACGTTGGATGAACATTTTATTAAGTTTAGACCTGTCTGCAAGACTGTGTTTATAGCAAACAAGGCAAGGAATATGTGAAAAAACCCAAATTTATCGAATAACAAACTAATTTATTAGTACACAATAATGAAAATGTCACGAGTGTATACACTTAAATTATAAATACAACCTGTTTGATACCGCAGAAAGAGGAAAATTTATTCTTGGAGCCCTAATAGATATGTGTGTATCTTTTTTTATGCAAATAATGAGCTGCTCTCTTGCACTATGGTGGTAATTGCGGGATGTGCATTTAATAGTTTAGGAATCATAAGCGCTAGCTTTTGCGAGCCGTAGATTGTCCTTATTTTTTCGCTGCAGTATGTTATGCGTCTAAAGCTGTAAGTATGCTGTCTTTGCAAATATGCATCATAATAACACACACACGCGTGTGTGCGTGTACGTGTACGCGCGCGTGGCGTGTGTGCTCGTGTGTATGGGTCAGATTTCAATGTATCGCGTATAATGATGGCTATTTTTTTATTTAGGATGTTTTCAAACTTTAATATGTCGTGTTTGTTGAAAAGTGAAGTGCAATGTTTTCTAGTACAAACCCCTTCAGTTATCCGAACTATTCTTTTCTGTAGTTTATAAACACACTCTTTGTTTGTGCTTGTGTTGTTACCTCACAATAATACACAGTAATTTATACGCCAGTAAACTAAGAGATAGTACAGTTGCTTCGTTTTCCAAATTGGCAAAAACCATCTGGTTTTCCCAATTACACCATTTGAACGCGAAAGATCGGTGCGAACTTTGTTTATGTGATATGTCCAGTCGAGTGTTTCATGAAAAATTATACCGGGAAATTTTTGCAATGTGACCCACTCAATCGATTCGAAACTTCACTTGGATGTCACGGGGTATAGTTTAATTTTTTGGGCGAAAAATAACATATTTGTTTTTTTTTGTGTTAAGCTCAATCTTATTTGCTATCACTCATAATGATAAGGGCTTGAGTCATTTGCTTGCTTGCTCCTCTAAGCTGTTTATGTCTTTGCCAGAGAAAAAAACGTTCGTGTCATCTGCGTATAAAGCCTTGTCCGGGGTTAGTGGTACATTGACAATATCATTGATATATAAGAGGAACAGGAGCGAGCCTAATATAGATCCTTGAGGGATGCCGTACTTAATTTTATCCATTTTAGATACTGCATGATACGTATCACAATACTGAAATCGATGTGTTAATTAACTGTCTATTAATTTGAGTGAAACACCCCTTACGTTGTATTGGTTTAATTTCACCAGGAGTATTTCATGTTTGATCGAGTCGAAAGCCTGTTTGAAATCAAGGAATATTCCAAGCGTATAAGATCTCTGCTCAAAATTATCTATTATTTTGTCCTTCATAGACAGCTAAGCCCCCTCTGTACTTTTTTCTTCTGAAAACCAAACTGCTGTTTTGTTATTATATTTTTGGTTACAAAATTTGAGATTTGAAAGCATAACACTCGTTCTATAATTTTTGAAAATATGGGCAAGACAGATAAAGGTCTACAATTATTTAAATCATTTTCATTACCACCTTTGTGAATGATCGAGACCCTGGCTACCTTTAGCTTATCAGGAAATATTCCGGTGCTTAAAATCAAATTTCATATGTGTGAGAGGGGCAGACTAATATACTGTGAGACTGCAACGGTCAACACCTGTGGCAGAGTTGTTAGGTAATTTCATAATTCAATAATGTACTTCAGATTTATCAGTGGGGGCCAAAAATGTGATTCTGTAAGACATTTTGTAATGCACGTTCTTGGTTCACAACCTGCTTCGTTATTAGCGGTGGTTTCACAAGCACCCGATTTCAAAAAATTACTTTTGAACTTATCAGCGAGTGATGTACCGGAGCAAGGTTTGCCTTCTATCATAAGCTCGGTGATGGCTTTTTTACTTGATGAAGATAAAAGACCTTTCATGGTATTCCAAACTGCCTTCTGGTCATTTGCAATAGCTGCCCACTTTATATAAGACCCTTATTTATTTCTAAACTGTTTAAACTGCCGTAAGTAGTCGATTTGCTTTCTTTTAATGAAAGTGTGAAATAGGTTATCCCTTTTTTCTATTCTCTTTAGAAGTGACGCATCTATTCATGACTTCCTAGCTTTTTTGTTCGTTTTGAGCAGTACTATAGAAAATGTCTGATCATAGAGCTGTGTTATTTTCAACGCAAATGTTTCGTAAGCTCGTACAGGTTCTGTGATTTCACTGAAATCTTCACTTCACTGAAATCTGCCACAGCAACTAATCTTTGAAAGGTCTGAATTTTCTCACTGGTAATTTTTCTATAGTAAGTAGGGTTGATTTTCTTACGCTTTGTTTTATGTGACTTTGTGAATGCTAAAACCGGAAAGTGGTCACTAACACCCGCTATACCAACTCCAGCACATAATTCATTTTTAAATTTGGTGAAGCACAAGTAGAGAAAGGTTTCAGATACTTCTGTTATCCGAGTAGGCACATGAATTTCGTTCTCATTGCCAAAACAGAGCATTGTGTCAAAAGCTTTTGCTTGTTAGCAGAGGTAGCCATCATGTAAATGTTGAAATCACCCGTTACAATCGCTCGTGCATTTTGTCTATGAGAAAATTCTAATAACTCTTAAGCAAAGTATACGAAGGCGGACACAGTACCAGAAGGAGGCCTATATATTACTATTATGAACAAATTGGCCGACCTCACTATCACTGATTCAAAATCACAAGTTGTAACTGTATATTCTTTGATGGCAACAAATTTAAGGCTATCGTAGATATAAATTGCCACACCACCACCTCGCTTGTTCTCTCTACAGACTGTGACGCAATTGTAGCCTGTAAAGGATACAGCGTCTTCACAGCTCGTGAACCAAGTCTCAGTAAAAGCTAAGAAATCAAATTCATGTTTTAAGAGGTCAAGCAGTATGTCAACGGCTTCCTTTTTATTTCGTAAGCTTTGCGAATTCAGATGAAGTAACGATAACTGGTCTTTATCGGTAAAAAAGTTTAGTTGCTGAAAGGAATATGCGTCGTAGTAAAGGTATTTCTTTCCATGCGCCATAGTGATTTGCTGATCCGGTGTGGGTTGATATCATTTAGTTTAGCAAATTTTTTCGAGATCTTCCTCTTATACGATTCTAATTACCCGGTAACGCGGGGTGATGCGCAATAAATGTTTTCCGTTTCGGTGCCATGTGAACTGATATTCTTTTTCAATGTCGCTTGATTTCATTTTCAAAAAAAAAGTGCTTTGTTGTACGCTGTGAAGTTTTCATTGAAGAAAATGTTTAACTTTGCTTCTTAAGTCGCTCCTTTTTTCAAGCCATCTTTCTTTCATGAGGCGAAATGAGAACCTGACTATCACAACATTAGGTTTATCAATTTTTTCTCTTTCTTGATGGCATACGGTGCACAGCCTCGATGTCCCTCTCAGAAAGTGGTGGAAGCTTAAGATCACATGCTAATTTTTTTAGCTTTTCTAGAAAGATTTCATTAGTGTGTTGGGACAGTCCGTTAGATCGAGGTTAAGGCGTCTGCCATACTGATATAACTCGTTTATTTCGTGTTTGAGCTTATCCACTTCTTTTTCTTTAGCCTAAGTCTCGAGTTTTCCGATTCGTTTTTGGAGGTCTGAAAGGTCATTCGACTGGTGAATCAGTTTCACCATAGCTTCATCATATTTATTCGACATAACCTTCCCAGACTCTTCGATGTTCTCAACAGTTGTTTTAATTTTTTGCAAAGCGTCAACCTTGAATTTAATTGTTAGCAATTCATTTAATTTGTGGTGGATTTCAGCTAACTCAGAAGCAAAGCTCGTTTCTGAACCACGAATTTGATCCTCTGAACGACTTTCAGCATGAGCCATCCATTTGCAAGGCGCGCATGCCCACAAACGCGCACGCACACACACGCGCACGCGCACACGCGCACACACACACAGGCACGCACGCACAGGCACCCACACACACGCGCGCGCACACACGCGCACACACACACATACATACATACATACATACATACATACATACATACATACATACATACATACATACATACATACATACATACATACATACATACATACATACATACATACATACATACATACATACATACATACATACATACATACATACATACATACATACATACATACATAGTTACATACATACATACATGGAGGAGGAAGCAACAAAAAGGGAGAAGGCAGGGAGGTTAACCAGAAAGACATCCGGTTGGCTACCCTACACTGGGGGATAAAGGAAGGGGACAAGAAAGACGAGAAAGAGGGAAGAGAGGGAAAAAAGGGGGTGGGGGAGAGACTGACAGTAATTTCACTGCAGCGTGTAGAACTCTACCGCAGGTCAGAGGCGTTCACACAAGCCTGTCTTTCTCAGGAAACGCAGCAGGGCTTTCACTGCCTTGTGGGCTGTCGAGGCATGTGTACGTTGCTGTAATAGCACCTGCACAGAAAGAGGCCGATCATCCAGTCGCCGCATTGCGTTGGCAAGTACTTGTCTCTCTGAGGCAAATCGAGGACAATGACACAGCAGGTGTTCGATATTTTCGTCGGTGCCGCAAACATCGCACGCCGCACTGTCAGTAATTCTGATTAACGTGGTATAAGCTTTCGTGAAAGCAACTCCCAGCCAAAGGCGATAGAGAAGCGAAGCTTCACGTCGATGTAGGCCGGGTGGAGGCCGGAGTTGTAGTGAAGGGTCGAGCTCGTGCAGTCGTGTACATCGTATGCTTGGTGTGTTCCACTCATACATACATACATACATACATACATACATACATACATACATACATACATACATACATACATACATACATACATACATACACGCACACACCCGCGCGCGCGCACACGCAAGCACGAGCGCACACACACACATACACACACGCGCACACACACACGCACGCGCGCGCACACACGCACGCACACGTGTGCACGCGCGTACACACACGCGCACGCACGCACACACACACGCACACGCAAGCACACACACACGCACACACGCACGCACACATGCACACGCATGCACACGCGCACACGCATGCGCGCACACGCATGCACACGCGCATGCACACGCGCACGCACGCGCGCACGCACGCGCGCACGCACGCACACACACGCGCGCACACACTCACACACACGCACACACGCGCGCACACGCACACGCACACACACGCACGCACGCGCGCACACAGACGTACGCACGCGCGTACACACACGCGCACACGCGCACACGCACGCGCGCCTCCACGCGCACACGCACACGCGCACACACACGCACGCACGCAAACACACGTGCATTCACGCACACGCTAACACACACACACACACACGCATACGCACGCACGCCCACGCACGCCCACGCGCACACACACACGCAAACGCGCGCACACACATCCGCACACAGGCGCGCACGCACGCGAACACACGCACGCACACACACGCACCCACGCAAGCACGCACACGCGCACGAGCACGCATACACACACACACACGCACACGCACGCGCGCACACGCACGCGCACACACGCACACACACACGCGCGCACACACGTACACATACACACACACGTACATACACACACACGTACACACACACGTACACACACACGTACATACACACGCGCACACACACATACATACACACATACATACACATACATACACACATACACATACATACACACACACGTACTTCCACACGCGTGCTAACATACATACATACATACATACATACATACATACATACATACATACATACATACATACATACATACATACATACATACATACACGCACACACACTCACACGCACGCACACACACACACGCGCAAGCACACACGCACGGGCACGCACGGGCACGCACATACTCACACGCACGCACACGCACACACTAACACACACACACACCCACACACACGCACGCACACACGCACGCCCACACACACACATGCACACGCACGCACAAAAACGTACACACACACATACACGTACACATACACACACACGTACATACACACACGTACATACACACGCACACACACGTACATACACACACATACATACACACATACATGCATACACACACGTACATACACACACGTGCATACATACATACATACATACATACATACATGCATACATACATACATACATACATACGTACGTACGTACGTACGTACATACATACATACATACATACATACATACCTACATACATACATACATACATACATACATACATACATACATACATACATAAATACATACATACATACATACATACACCTACACACACACATACAAACATGCACACACTCGCACACACTCACACACACACACGCACATGTACACACACGCACGCGCACACACATACTCACATGCACGAACACGCAGACACATGCACACGCACACACACGCACGCACACGCAAACGCACACGCGCACGCAAACGCACACAAACACGCACATGCAAGCATACACACACACGCACAAGCACACGCGCACACGCACGCACGCGCGTACACTCACGCACACACACGCACGCACACACACAATTACATGTACATACACACACATACACACACGCACATACACGTACATACATACATACATACATACATACATTCATACATACATACATACATACATACATACATACATACATACATACATACATACATACATACATACATACATACATACATACATACATGAGAGTGGGCAGTGGAACGGAGCGGCCGCCACCATGGTCTCATCCAACCACTTTTTGCTTTTCGTACAGTTGTTCGCAGTCATCAGCACGAGCTCGCCGGACTGCGTGGAACCACATGCGCCTGGCACGCCATACGGCACGTGCCCTCCCCAGCCCGAACCGAGCCGTTGTTGCCCGGTGCCACTTCAACCTCCCGTTCCGCTAACCCCTTACGCTGCCATCAAGCCAACCGCATCGACATCGTCAAGCCACCCAGAAAACTACAAATACAGCCAGCCTTGCACCGCGCGCCTCAGTGGGCAGTGGAACGGAGCGGCCGCCACCATGGTCTCATCCAGCCACTTTTTGCTTTTCGTACAGGTTGGTCCCTCCCAAGATTATAGCGCTAAGCGATCTAGCAACTATTTTCTGCTGCTCCTTCCATGCCTACATGTGTCGCTTGATATAGTTGCATAGTGTTTTGTCGTTATAAAAGAACTTCTTCTTTGCGGGCATATTGAACAGAATCCTGGTCCGAATAGCGAAGTAATAGCCGCCATCAGCAAACTAACCGCACACTTGGATGAGCGTCATGACAACTTGCAGAAGACCATTAATGAAGTTAAAGAAAACCAGTTGCTACTTTATTCCAAAGTAACAGATTTAACCACCCGACTAACTGTACTTGAACAGAAGGTTATTTCCCTCGAGAGCGTTCCAGACAATGCACAGATGCAAGGTCTTGTAACGGCTGCCGTGCGGCACGAAAGTGTCGCTCTCAGTTCACGGCTTGATGACTTCGAGGATCGCTCTCGTAGGGAGAACCTAATTTTTTATGGGATATTGGATTCTGCTTCAGAAACCTGGGCCGAGTCGGAGCTAAACATTCGTGAAATCCTGTCTGCGTCCCTTAAACTGGAACTTTCTAATGAAGCCACCTCCGGTGCACACAGGCTTGGAACATATGTACAGAACAAATGTCGACCTGTTATTGTTCGCTTCAGTTCGTTCAAAACAAGAGAAAGTGTCTTTACTAAGAAATCGATGCTTCGCAGCACCCCCGTGTCAGTTAGCGAAGATTTCTGCAAGGCCACGCGCCACATCAAGAAAAAGCTTTTAAATTACGCGAAAAGCACTGGGCAGCCATATTACTTGAAGTATAACAAGATAATAATCAACAAGAAAGCCTACGTTTATTGTCCGGTCACCGATCGTGTAACTGAGACAGGACCTATTTATGATAACCCCATCCACGTTGCTCCCGAAGTCAGCAATGCAGAATGCGCAGGGGCCAGCGCTCCTCCTTCACATTGATAGCTAGATAAGCATTTCCGAGCTCACGAATTTTCTTTTTTGCTATTTAATTCTCGAAGTGTTACTAACAAGCGTGATGCCCTATCTGCGCTAATAGATGCATGTCTAGCTGATGTCGTCGTAGTAACTGAAACTTGGCTGTCCACGGAAATTGAAAATAACGAAATATTTAACTGTTCAAAAATGTTTAAATTCTACTACTGTGACCGGGGTACGAGGTGCGGGGACGGCGTATTGGTTGCCATTAGCGACGAGAGTAGCTCGTTCAGCGTGCCTGTTGTTTCACCGCTTGAAATTGTGGTCGCGTGTGTTCGCATTAACCACAAAGATATCGTTGTTTGTGGCTGCTACCGGCCTCCTATCCTTACTACCAGTTTCGCAAATTAATTAGACGATGTACTAAATAGGTTGCGAGTAAGGTTTCCGGCTGCACCTATGTTTCTCCTAGGTGACTCTAACTTCCCTAATGTTTCGTGGTCTCCCCCTTTCCCAATAATTTCATCAACTTCTGCTGACAGTGCTGCCTTTCTTGATGTGTGTTCAGACTTTAACCTTACCCAGCTGGTTAACGCTCCAACCCGCATTACCTTGTCCACCTCCTCAGTTCTAGACTTGGTGCTGACCACGCATACCGACCTAATTAAATCCCTATCAGTTATTCCAGGCGTAAGCGACCATCTAGCTATTCATTTTAACATGACTAAAACAACTAAAAGAAATGATAGCTCAAACGTTTTTAGGGACTACAAAAGAGCTGACTATGTTTCAATTATTAATGAGCTTCAGCTTTTCCTAAACGATTACCTTTCGCAATTTCTGGAAAGGTCCGTGCAACGAAACTGGAATTTGTTTAAGCAGAAGGTAGCAGAACTTACCAATCATTTTATTCCACTCCGCAGAATTAGGCAAAACGCAAAGTCCCCTTGGTTCACGCTTACACTAAAACGACTACTGAATAAAAAGAAACGAATTTTTCGAAGGGCAAAGCTAACTAACAACGCGGAAAGGTGGTCCGCTTATCATCACGCAGCTGACGAGTACACTCGCGCATTATCCGTTGCAAAAGAAAATTATTATCAACAAACGCTTCCCTCTCTGCTTGCAACTAACCCACAGATATTTTGGCAGATGATTAGGGGAAATGAAAAAAAGGCGATAGAATTAATCCATGATGATAACAGCCGCGTACCAAAAGAAGAGTGTTGTGTCATTTTAAGCTCTGTGTTTTCATCATGCTTTGGTAAACCTACAGCACTTTCCTTTCCCGATACCCCCACCCACAACTTTGTTCCCATGGAACCCCTTTTATTTGACTGCGTCGGCATACAAAAATTGATAGAAAACATGAAATTAGCCAGTGCTCCAGGTGAAGACGGTATCTGTGCAAAGTTTTTGCATAATACCTCTGTTTACTCATCTGTCATTTTATGTAAGCTTTTCACACAGTCTTTGGAATGTCATTGCCTCCCGGGCGACTGGAAAGCGGGAAAGGTGGTTCCTCTTCACAAATCAGGTGACGTTCATAACCCCCGCAATTACAGGCCCATATCGTTAACAAGTATACCGTGTAAGCTCATGGAACACGTCATCTACTCCCACATAATCACTTTTTTAAAAAACAACTCGTTCCTTAGTGATCACCAGCATGGATTCCGGAAACAGTACTCGTGTGAGACCCAACTTCTCTGCTTTACTAATGACCTTTTTCTTGCCATTGACGCTTCTT